>NC_057804.1:71131192-71411152 GCF_018294505.1 Triticum aestivum
AAGTATCCTTTCATGCTATCCAGAACTTCCATATCATTTCCAATTAACAATATGTCATCCACATATAATATTAGAAATGCTATAGAGCTCCCACTCACTTTCTTGTAAATACAGGCTTCTTCAAAAGTCTGTATAAAACCATATGCTTTGATCAACTCATCAAAGCATATATTCCAACTCTGAGATGCTTGCACCAGTCCATAGATGGATCGCTGGAGCTTGCACAATTTGTTAGCACCTTTAGGATTGACAAAACCTTCTGGTTGCATCATATACAACTCTTCTTTAAGAAAACCATTAAGGAATGCAATTTTGTTTATCCATTTGCCAGATTTCATAAAATGCGGCAATTGCTAACATGATTCAGACAGACTTAAGCATAGATACGAGTGAAAAACTCTCATCGTAGTCAACACCTTGAACTTGTCGAAAACCTTTTGCGACAATTCTAGCTTTGTAGATAGTAACACTATCAGCGTCCGTCTTCCTCTTGAAGATCCATTTAATCTCAATGTCTCGCCGATCATTGGGCAAGTCAATCAAAGTCCATACTTTGTTTTCATACATGGATCTTATCTCAGATCTCATGGCCTCAAGCCATTTTGCGGAATCTGGGCTCACCATCGCTTCTTCATAGTTCGTAGGTTCATCATGGTCTAGTAACATAACTTCCAGAACAGGATTACCGTACCACTCTGGTGAAGATCTTACTCTGTAAGACCTACGAGGTTCTGTAGTAACTTAATCTGAAGTTCCATGATCATCATTATTAACTTCCTCACTAATTGGTGTAGTAATCACAGGAACAGATTTCTGTGATGAACTACTTTTAAATAAGGGAGCAGGTACAATTACCTCATCAAGTTCTACTTTCCTCCCACTCACTTCTTTCGAGAGAAACTCCTTCTCTAGAAAGGATCCATTCTTAGCAACAAATGTTTTGCCTTTGGATTTGTGATAGAAGGAGTACCCAACAGTTTGCTTTGGGTATTCTATGAAGACGCGCTTCTCTGATTTGGGTTCGAGCTTATCAGGTTGAAACTTTTTCATATAAGCATTGCAACTCCAAACTTTAAGAAATGACAGCTTAGGTTTACTGCTAAACCATAGTTCATACGATGTCGTCTCAACGGATTTAGATGGTGCCCTTTTAACGTGAATGCAGTTGTCTCTAATGCATAACCCCAAAATGATAATGGTAAATCAGTAAGAGACATCATAGATCGCACCATATCCAATAAAGTGCGGTTACGATGTTCGGACACACCATAACGTTGTGGTGTTCCAGGTGGCGTGAGCTGTGAAACTATTCCACATTGTTTTAATTGAAGACCAAACTCGTAACTCAAATATTTGTCTCCGCGATCAGATCACAGAAACTTTATTTTCTTGTTATGATGAATTTTCCACTTCACTCTGAAATTCTTTGAACCTTTCAACTATTTCAGACTTATGTTTCATCAAGTAGATATACCCATATCTGCTCAAATCATCTTGTGAAGGTCAGAAAATAATGATACTTGCCACGAGCATCAACACTCATTGGATCGCATACATCGGTATGTATTATTTCCAATAAGTCAGTAGCTTGTTCCATTGTTCCGGAGAACGGAGTTTTTAGTCATCTTGCCCATAAGGCATGGTTCGCAAGCATCAAGTGATTCCAAAATCCCATCAGCATGGAGTTTCTTCATGCGCTTTATACCAATATGACCTAAACTGCAGTGCCACAAATAAGTTGCATATCATTATTAACTTTGCATCTTTTGGTTTCAATATTATGAATATGTGTATCACTACGATCGCGATCCAACAAACTATTTTCATTGGGTGTATGACCATCAAAGTTTTTATTCATGTAAACAGAACAACAATTATTCCCTGACTTTAAATGAATAACCATATTGCAATAAACATGATCAAATCATATTCATGCTCAACGCAAACGCTAAATAACATTTATTTAGGTTTAACACTTATCCCGAAAGTTTAGGGAGTGTGCGATGATGATCATATCAATCTTGGAACTACTTCCAACACTCATCATCACTTCCCCTTCAACTAGTCTTTGTTTATTCTGTACTCCTGTTTTGAGTTACTAACCTTAGCAACCAAACAAGTATCAAATACTCAGGGGCTACTATAAACACTAGTAAAGTACACATCAATAACATGTATATCAAATATACCCTTGTTCACTTTGCCATCCTTCTTATCCACCAAATATTCAAGGCATTTCCGCTTCCAGTGACCATTTCCTTTGCAGTGTAAGCACTCGGTTTCAGGCTTTGGTCCAGCTTTGGGCTTCTTCGTGGGAGAGACAACTTGCTTGCCATTCTGCTTGAAGTTCCCTTTCTTTCCCTTTACCCTTTTCTTGAAACTAGTGGTCTTGTCAATCATCAACACTTGATGCTCTTTCTTGATTTCTACCTTCATCGATTTCAGCATCACGAAGATCTCGGGAATTGTTTTCGTCATCCCTTGCATACTATAGTTCATCACGAAGTTCTAGTAACTTAGTGATGGTGACTAGAGAATTCTGTCAATCACTATCTTATCTGGAAGATTAACTCCCACTTGATTCAAGTGATTGAAGTACCCAGACAATCTGAGCACATGCTCACTAGTTGAGCAATTCTCCTCCATCTTTTGGCAATAGAACTTGTTGGAGACTTCATATCTCTCAACTCGGGTATTTGCTTGAAATATTAACTTCAATTCCTGGAACATCTCATATGGTCCATGACGTTCAAAACGTCTTTGAAGTCCCGATTCTAAGCCGTTAAGCATGGTGCACTAAACTATCAAGTAGTCTTCATATTGAGCTAGCCAAATGTTCATAACGTTTGCATCTGCTCCTGCAATAGGTTTGTCACCTAGCGGTGCATCAAGGACATAATTCTTCTGCGCAGCAATGAGGATAAACCTCAGATCACGGATCCAATCCGCATCATTGCTACTAACATTTTTCAACACAATTTTCTCTAGGAACATATCAAAATAAACATATGAAAGCAACAACGCAAGCTATTGATCTACAACATAATTTGCAAAATACTACCAGGACTAAGTTCATGATAAATTTAAGTTCAATTAATCATATTACTTAAGAACTCCTACTTAGAAAGACATCCCTCTAATCCTCTAAGTGATCACGTGATCCAAATTAACTAAACCATAACCGATCATCATGTGAGATGGAGTAGTTTTCAATGGTGAACATCACTATGTTGATCATATCTACTATATGATTCACGCTCGACCTTTCGGTCTCCGTGTTCCGAGGCCATATCTGCATATGCTAGGCTCATCAAGTTTAACCTGAGTATTCCGCGTGTGCAAAACTGGCTTGCACCCGTTGTAGATGGACGTAGAGCTTATCACACCCGATCATCACGTGGTGTCTGGGCACGACGAACTTTGGCAACGGTGCATACTCAGGGAGAACACTTCTTGATAATTAGTGAGAGATCATCTTATAATGCTACCGTCAAACAAAACAGAATAAGATGTATAACAGATAAATATCATATGCAATCAAAATATGTGACATGACATGGCCATGATCATCTTGCGCCTTTGATTTCCATCTCCAAAGTACTGTCATGATCTCTATCGTCACCGGCACGACACCATGATCTTCATCATCTTGATCTATATCAATGTGTCGTCACATGGTCGTCTCGCCAACTATTGCTCTTGCAACTATTGCTATCGCATAGCGATAAAGTAAAGCAATTATTTGGCACTTGCATCTTATGCAACAAAGAGACAACCATAGGGCTTCTGCTAGTTGCCGATAACTTCAATAAAACATGATCATCTCATACAACAACTTATATCTCATCACGTCTTGACCATATCACATCACAACATGCCCTGCAAAAACAAGTTAGACGTCCTCTACTTTGTCGTTGCAAATTTTACGTGGCTGCTACGGGCTGAGCAAGAACCGTTCTTACCTACGCATCAAAACCACAACGATAGTTCGTCAAGTTAGTGCTGTTTTAACCTTCGCAAGGACCGGGCGTAGCCACACTCGGTTCAACTAAAGTTGGAGAAACTGACACCCGCTAGTCACCTGTGTGCAAAGCACGGCGGTAAAACCAGTCTCGCGTAAGCGTACGCGTAATGTCGGTCCGGGCCACTTCATCCAACAATACCGCCGAACCAAAGTATGACATGCTGGTAAGCAGTATGACTTGTATCGCCCACAACTCACTTGTGTTCTACTCGTGCATATAACATCAACGCATAAAACTTGGCTCTGATACCACTGTTGGGGAACGTAGTAATTTCAAAAAAATTCCTACGCACATGCAAGATCATGGTGATGGCATAGAAACGAGAGGGGAGAGTGTTGTCCATGTACCCTCGTTGACCGTAAGCAGAAGCGTTATGACAACGCGGTTGATGTAGTCGTACGTCTTCACGATCCGACCGATTCAAGTACCGAACGTACGTCACCTCCAAGTTCAGCACACGTTCAGCTCGAGGACGATCCCTGGACTCCGATCCAGCAAAGTGTAGGAGATGAGTTCCGTCAGCACGACGGCGTGGTGACGATGATGATGCTCTACCGGTGCAGGGCTTCGCCTAAACTCCGCGACGATATGACCGAGGTGGAATATGGTGGAGGGGGGCACCGCACACGGCTAAGGAACGATCTTGAAGATCAACTTGTGTTGTCCCTAGAGGTGCCCCCCCTGCCCCTGTATATAAAGGAGCAAGGGGGTAGGGGGCGGCCGGCCTAGGCGGGGCGCGCCAAGGGGAGTCCTACTCCCACCGGGAGTAGGACTCCCTCCTTTCTTGTTGGAGTAGTTGAATGGGGAAAGAGGGGGAGAGGAGGAAGGAAAAGGGGGCCGCACCCCTTGTCCAATTCGGACCAGATGGGGGCTGCGCGCCTCCTTCCTTTCGGCCTCTCTCCTCTATTCCCGTATGGCCCAATAAGGCCCATATACTCCCCGGCGAATTCCCGTAACTCTCCGGTACTCCGAAAAATATCTGAATCACTCGGAACCTTTCTGAAGTCCGAATATAGTCGTCCAATATATCGATCTTTATGTCTCGACCATTTCGAGACTCCTCGTCATGTCCCCGATCTCATCCGGGACTCCGAACTCCTTCGGTACATCAAAACTCATAAACTCATAATATAACTGTCATCGAAACCTTAAGCGTGCGGACCCTACGGGTTCGAGAACTATGTAGACATGACCTAGAACTATTCTTGGTCAATAACCAATAGCGGAACCTGGATGCTCATATTGGCTCCTACATATTCTACGAAGATCTTTATCGGTCAAACCGTATAACAACATATATTGTTCTCTTTGTCATCAATATGTTACTTGCCCGAGATTCGATCGTCGGTATCCAATACGTAGTTCAATCTCATTACCGGCAAGTCTCTTTTCTCGTTACATAATGAATCATCCCGCAACTAACTCATTAGTCACATTGCTTGCAAGGCTTATAGTGATGTGCATTACCGAGAGGGCCCAGAGATACCTCTCCGACAATCGGAGTGACAAAACCTAATCTCGAAATACGCCAACCCAACATGTACCTTTGGAGACACCTGTAGTACTCCTTTATAATCACCCAGTTACGTTGTGACGTTTGGTAGCACCCAAAGTGTTCCTCCGGTAAACAGGAGTTGCATAATCTCATAGTTACAGGAACATGTATAAGTCATGAAGAAAGCAATAGCAACATACTAAACGATCAAGTGCTAGGCTAAGCGAATGGGTCATGTCAATCACATCATTCTCCTAATGATGTGATCCCATTAATCAAATGACAACACATGTCTTTGGTTAGGAAACATAACCATCTTTGATTAATGAGCTAGTCAAGTAGAGGCATACTAGTGACTATATGTTTGTCTATGTATTCACATATGTATCATGTTTCCGGTTAATACAATTCTAGCATGAATAATAAACATTTATCATGAAATAAGGAAATAAATAATAACTTTATAATTGCCTCTAGGGCATATTTCCTTCAGCGGGTTCCAAACAGTCACGGGGACGGCTCTCGGTATTCTTCCTCTTTATAATGAGACCAAGGACAGTTCTTTTTCTTCAATCCTCAATCAAACCCGCCCCTCGCCCCCGAGTTCCAACACCCAGGGCTCCAGATTCGAGTACCTTCGATCTTCGACAATGTCCGGCTCTGACCCACGGGGCCGGTGGATGCCCTCCTCCGTCACGGAAGAAGACGTGTTAAAGCTGAGAGACGCCAGGTACTTGACCTATGAGATTTCGCATAGGTTGCCTGCCCGAGGGCAAGTTATTCCTACTCCCGAGCCCAGCGAGAGCGTTGTGTTCGTGTCTCACCTCCGTAGGGGCTTAGGCTTCCCAATGGGCCCCTTCGTGAGGGGGCTCATGTTTTACTATGGGCTGGAATTCCATGACTTGGCTCCGGAGTCCATCCTCCACATCTCATCGTTCATTGTCGTTTGCGAGGCCTTCCTCCGCACTACCCCTCACTTCGGCTTGTGGCTCAAAACCTTCAATGTGGAGCCGAAGATGATCGAGGGGCGTCAGGCAGAGTGCGGAGGGGCAATTATAAGCAAGAGGGCCGATGCTCCATGGCCCGAGGGCTCTTTTCAAGAGGAGCTCGGCATGTGGCAATAGGAGTGGTTCTATATCACCTATATCACCGCTCCCAGGGCAGCAGGCAGAGGCCGCCGCCCGTCTTCCGCTCGGGCCCTCCACAACAGTTGACGTCATGGGTCAACAAGGGGCATGACTGGGGGCCGCCTAAAGACGTGCCCCTTTTGCAGGACCGGATTCGAGGCCTCCAAGAAAGGGAGATCAATCTGGTCGCCGTAGTACAGGTTATGCTGATCCGGCGCCTACTGCCCTGCAAACGTCGCCCCCTCTACCTGTGGGAATTTAACCCGGAGGGGCCACGAGCTCTTCAACACTTCATGGGTTTGACACCCACGGAGATGTACAAACTGTTCTTCGGATCGCAAGAGATGCGTCCGGTCTTGACCGAGGACGCTAGCCTAAGCTGCAATCGCCCGGAGACTCAAGTAAGTAGCCCTGTGTCCGGACACACTGTCCACTTATTTATCGTGGGTTTGCCTTTTAACCAGCTATCCCTTGGACAGGAGTGGATAGCGCTAGCAAAACTGATACGGTGTGCGGCCCCCCTCCCTGAGACCATGCAGGATCCCGTGCTAATTAAAATGTTGGAGGTTGCACCCTCGGAGGAGAGCGAATGGGGGCACAGGGAAACTACCACCTCTGCCAAGGAGGCTTTCAGTAAGGGAGGAATCAAGAGTCCCTCCTTCCAGGGGGAGAAGAGGACAGCTTCTGAAGACCCGGAGGCCAAGGCCTCGAAGCGGGGAAAGAAATCTGTACCGGAAGGTCCTGTGCCGGGAAGAGTCCCGGCCGCACTGTCTCCTTGGAGGAATCAGCCCTCCAGCAAGCCGTAAGTAGAAAAGGAGGAATTTTGTAATAGTGGATACCCCTGCTTAATTTTTAAGGGTAACCGAAGTTTTCATCTTGTAGTTCGGATCTCAGCCCGTCTCAGCACAGCTCATCTTCGGGAGACCTTCCTCCGGAGATGATGGAAAGTGAAACGCCTCCATCTGCCGCCCCATCATGCGGGGCGGACGACCCCAAGGTGTCGTCGCGGAGGGTCTCCCCGAGTCCGGCGGGGCCAGAGAGTTCGGCGCCCATTGGAATACGGCCGGTGGAGCTGCAGGATTTACTTAAGAGGGCGTCCATCTCGGAAGATCACCATACATTAATGAGTATGGTTATTGAAAGGATATCGTCCGCCGAGAGCGGGTTGTATGAGGCTGTCGGAAGCTTGCTTACGGGCTTTGAGGTATGCAAAAAATGACATACCTTTTGACAGTTTTGCACATGAAGTGCGCCCTGTATAGATAGTAGCCCCTGAGACTTGGTATGCTGTCGAAAGCGAGAGCGTTCCAAGGATCATAATCTCAGTTATAGAATGTCGCCTTTCCTATGCAGGTAGCGGATCGTCCAGAGGCCAGCCGGACTGATGGATTTGCCGAGCTGAGAAGGCAACTCGACGTTGCGGATGCGGACATCTCGCTGGTCAATAAACGACTTGATGAGTCACAAGGTACGTGGTTGCTCCGCGATCGCCTAGTAAGGGAGCTGACGCCCATGCCTTACAATTTGTATGCTTGATGCAGATGGTGCTGCTGCTATGGAAGGCCTTTGAGCAGAACTTGCTCGGGCCAAGGAGCAAGCCAGAAAAAGCGAGGCGGCTGCCTCGAAGGCAGCAGAAGAGCTAGAAGCCGAGAAGGTTGCTCACTGCCGAAGCAGGGAGGAGATGGCCGGAATGGCCGCGAATTTAAAAGTTGCTACCGACCGCCAGGAGCTTCTTGAAAGAGAACGCCGAGTGGAGCAAGAGGACCTGAAGAAGGCCGACGCCGAAGCCAAGGATGCCCGTAGTGCGATGCGGGCTATGAAGGAGGAACTGCGTCAGGTTCGAGACATTGTGGCTGGAAAGCCTTTTATGCTGCGCAGGAAGTTCACGGATTCAAAGTATGCTCAGCTGGGCCGATTGTATGGTGCGGAGGATCCTTATCTGGACTTGGCAGCGAGTGCGGCGGACGCAGTCGTGCACTTCCGAGGCCAGAAGGATCACGAAATGGAAGATCTTTTCTGGTCTCAATTCCATAGTTCGGAGCGCCAACTTCCGCTGAGTGATCGGCTGGTTGAGTAGGCCGAGCTAAATAGATTGTCCGGACTTGCGATGACAGATGTGGTCGCTCATCTGTGGCCGGGAAGGCCCAAGCCGAAGAGTTATTTTGGCTTGTTGCAGCAATTCCTTGGGGCGGTGCCGCGTATTGGGGCGATGAAGCGGTCAGCGAGTATAGAAGGTGCGCGGATGGCTCTTGCCCATGGTAAGACATACTGGGCTAAGATGGATGCCACCGCTGTTGCATCCCGGGGTTCAGATAGAAGCCGGTTCCCCACCAAGCACTATTTTGAGGAAGTCCTGCAGGGCGCTCGTTTAATAGAGTCGCAGTGCTCAAAAAATGTTATGTTTGAATGACATGTATGATTTCTGAGATCATGTTTATAATACAATAGCTTTTTATACTTGTGCGTTCAAGTATTAACTATCTCCTATGCGGCCGTATGTTTATGTATAATCTGAAAGATGGCAGTCTTTGGCTTCAGCCCCCACGCACATGGTGCGGGGGTGTTTGCAAAAAGAAAAATGCTTTTTCACACTTAATCCAACGTCTTGGTCCTTTTAAGGAGGTGATAGCATAGCAAACTAGGCAACCGGACTATAATGCTTTATCACTTTCACTTAGCCATAGGAGCTCGAATGTGGGGCTACTATATAGCCCCTGGCGGCACCGCTCATCTCCGAACTCGGGGTGCATATGTGCCTGACCGGGAAGCGGCCCTTCGTCAAAGCGGAGGAATTCTAAACATTCCAATGGTTGATCGAGTGGTTGACCAGTCTCTCGCTATATCATGACAGTCAGTTTTCGGCTTTCTCTACTGAGGTGCTCGCCTGGCCAAACCGGGGCACAATCGCAGTAGTTCTCCTGGTGTCGCGTTAGCCGATAATACGGAATGTAAGGCAGCAAAACACAGGAGCCGGGCAAACCCAACATTTGACCAAAGACATGATTCGGAGCTGATGCATATAAGGCCTAACTCGAGACACCGAACACTCCCTAAGGTGTTCGGTCTTTATGATAACGGGAAGAACAATGCCCTAAGCCCCTAGTGTCCAGGTACAGACGGGAACTTCTGACGCGGCCGATGCCAAAACGCCAGCCTCCTCCTCGGCTATGGTAGGAAACCGGGGGATGTGTATCAACAAGAGACAGTAAGAAAGGTTTACGCAGGGTCTTAATCTGAAAAGAATCCTTGCAACGGGTCCCTGCTGCACGTCTGCTCCTGTGTCTCCGTTGTGCTGTGTCCTGGACGGGTGTAGCACGTGCTTCATCTGTAAAAGAGAAGGACTTAGTTTCTAAGAAATATTGTGCAAAAGTTGTGTTAAAATAAAGTATGCTTTGGTAGACAAAGAATGTTGAGCTTTATTGGCTCTCATTGCTGAAACGCGCGGCCCCTTATAAAGAGGGTATGCGGCTGGGAAGCCCCTTGCCGGACTCGCCTAACCGTGTCCGGGGTCTGAAGGACCTGTGTTTAGGAGCCCCACGCTCTCCGTGGTCGAGGAACACTCGTATTTACTCTTTAATGAGATTATGCCTTATGGACCGGGCATTGTAGGTATAGGAGACGTGTAGTGTGGTATGGCGTTAAAGCGGGCGAAAGCTTTGTGTCCCAGTAGTGCTTGATGGCCACTGTATAATGGGGACCAATGAAGAGTGAGCCTTTCGCCACGGCGGTTTGTCGGATGAACCGAACACAACCTCTAGTGGTACAGAGCCTGTATAATTGTCTTAAAGGCCTGGCGTCGCTCCTTTAAAGGGAGTGCTGTTATGGTGAATGTTGGTAGGGTCTATCCCCATTCTGCGGACAGTGTCCTGATATGGCAGGAGCCGCGCTGTGTTGTCATGTTATCACATGAAGTGAGTTTACTGTTTTGACTTCTAGTGGGAAAGTCTTCTGCTTTCCGGAGTGCTGCTTTTGGGGTTCGTCACTTTCGCTTGGTGTATCGAGCCCCTTGTGTTCGGCATTAAGTCGGCCGGACTGCTTGAAGACCCAACAATCTCTGTGGGTATGGTTTGCAGGCTTTCCGGAGGTATCGTGTATTTGACATAGCCTGTCTAGAATCTTGTTTAGGTTGGATAGCTCATCACCGTTGTCCTTGAGGGACAGCGTTTTGTTGTTCGGCCGCGAGTTTTTGAATCCGGCGTTGACCGCCGTACTGTTTGGGCCATTTTCCTTATTCCGGCGTTGATCCTTTCTGCGTCGAGATTTCCCATTTCCATCTCTGACTTCGGATGTACTCGGGTCGCTAGTGCTGCATCTAGCCAGCCAGCTGTCTTCCCCGCGCAAAAGCGGGTCATAAGGCTTGTTCGTGTGGCCATTGTTCTTGGTTTTTCCTGGCCGAGGTGTCTGGCGAGCCATTCGTCCCGGACGTTGTGTTTAAAGGCTGCTAAGGCTTCAACATCCGGACAGTCGACTATTTGGTTCTTTTTAGTGAGGAACCTGTTCCAGAATTTGCGTGCTGACTCTCCGGGCTGTTGAGTTATGTGACTTAAATCGTCTGCATCCGGAGGGCGGACATAAGTCCCTTGAAAATTTGCTCGAAACACATCTTCAAGCTCTTCCCAACTTCCAATGGTATTTTCTAGGAGGCTTTTAAGCCAATGCCGAGCTGGCCCTTTGAGCTTGAGGGGTAGGTATTTTATGGCATGGAGATCGTTTCCTCTGGCCATATGTATGTGTAGGATATAATCCTCAATCCAGACTCCTGGGTCTGTCGTTCCGTCATATGCTTCTATGTTTACGGGTTTGAATCCCACTGGAAATCCATGATCCAGTACCTCGTTGGTGAAACATAGTGGGTGTGCGGCACCCCTGTATTTGGGTGTGCCGTTGTCTTCAAATGCTCTGCGGGTTAAGTTGCTTCCTGGAGTCTTCTTTTTTGGCCCATAAATAGATCTGACTGGGTCGTCCTTTTTTTGAGGATCTTTATGCTGGTCGTGTGCCGGTTTGAGTGCGGCGCCCCTTGTTGCTCTTGGCCTGTCATCTGGTCGTCTATCCGGCCAGGCGGCTTCTTTCTTTTATTGACTGCGGGGGCTCTAAGGCCTCCTCGTCAAATTCGGGCAACAGCTTTCGCTTCGGGTAGCTCTTTGTCTGGTGACTAGCGCCATGTTTATCTGCGCTGTTGAGTACTTTGCTCCATCTTATTCTGAGTGCGTCCTCCGCTGTTTTGAGCTTCTGCTTTTGCTTCTCCAAGCTTCTTGCCGTGGCAACGAGCCTTTTATGAAGATTCGTATGCTCTGGTGATGTGAGATCATCTTTGCCAGGGATGAGTTGCCTGTCCAGTTCATCATGTTCAGATGGCTGCTTGGTGGCATGTGCGTCGTCCACTGCTTCACCCTGCTCTAAGGCCGGGTCCGTATGGGTGCCGTTTTTATCGAGGCTGGTCTTCAAGCGGCGCTTGCGTCGCCGTTTTGGTTGTTTGTTGGGGGAGTTGTCCTTTGCCACGTCCCGTTTTTCCTCATTGTCGCTTCCTTTTGGTGCATCCACCATATATACGTCGTGAGTTGGGGTGGCTTTCCTGTGCCCGGTAGGCGCTGGTTCTTGGTCGTCTCCGGCATCGTCGTCCATACCGTCGATGTCTTCGGAGTCATAGTTTAGCATGTCGGTTAGATCGTCAACAATGGCTATTAATTGGGTGGTGGGTGGGCTTTGAATTTCTTCGTAATCCGCATCCCAACTGTCCTGGCCGCAATCCGGCCAGGGCTCTCCTGATAACGAGAGGCACTTTAGCGAACTCAAGATGTCGCCGAAAGTTGAGTGTTGAAAGATGTCCGAGGCAGTAAACTCTATGATCGGCGCCCAACCGGATTTGATTGGTGAGGGCGCGGGAGGTTCGGAGTCCGGCAAGGAGTCCGGCACCTCGGAGTCATGAGCTATGCGAGGGACAAGATCAATGTTCGGCTCTATCACCGTAGAGGTTGCAGCCCCCGAGGCGATGTCTAGCCATTCGTCCTCGATCTGCGCAGCCGGCTCCGAATTGAAGATCGGAGCGGGTTCGTGTGCGGCCTCCAAGGTACTGTCCGGCTGCAGAGCTAAATCATGCCCGTCATGACAGTGCGGCACGCTCGGCTGCGGCTCGAATCCCTCGAGGATCAGGTCCCCGTGGATGTCAGTCGTGAAGTTCAAACTTCCAAATCTGACCTGACGGCCAGGGGCGTAGCTTTCGATCTGCTCTATATGGCCAAGCGAATTGGCCCGCAGTGCAAAGCCGCCGAAGGCAAAGATCTATCCGGGGAGGAAGGTCTCACCCTGGACTGCGTCGTTGATGACATTGAAAGAAGCCATCGAGCCTATTGGCGATGACACAGAGGAACTCTCAATGAAAGCACCAATGTTGGTGTCAAAACCGGCGGATCTCGGGAAGGGGGTCCCGAACTGTGCGTCTAGGCGGATGGTAACAGGAGACGAGGGACACGATGTTTTACCCAGGTTCGGGCCCTCTTGATGGAGGTAAAACCCTACGTCCTGCTTGATTAATATTGATGATGTGTGTTACAAGAGTAGATCTACCACGAGATCAAGGAGGCTAAACCCTAGAAGCTAGCCTATGGTATGATTGTTGTTCGTCCTACGGACTAGAGCCATCCGGTTTATATAGACACCGGAGAGGGCTAGGGTTACACAGAGTCGGTTACAATGGTAGGAGATCTACATATCCGTATCGCCAAGTTTGCCTTCCACGCCAAGGGAAGTCCCATCCGGACACGGGACAAAGTCTTCAATCTTGTATCTTCATAGTCTTGGAGTCCGGCCGATGATGATAGTTCGGCTATCCGGACACCCCCTAGTCCGGAACTCCCTCAGTCATAGTCGTGACTATGCCGATGAGATATTGGATCTCTCTAATGCTCTTGAGGAAGAGCGTGGGCATTGTTTGGCTCTTGAGGAGTCACACAACGATGGTCATGCTAAACTAAAGAAAGATCTTGATCATGCTCTTGTTGTGCCTCGTGTTCTAGCTTCCGAGAAGGCTAAACTTGGGGTTGATCATGTTAGACTCACGGAGGAGTATGATGTACTTGACAAGGCCCACAAGGTCTTGAAAGGTGCTCATGCCACCCTCAAGGAGTCTCATGCTCAACTCCAAGTTAAGCTAACCAAGGAAAAGGCCACATTTCCTCACATGGTCTTAATTGATAATGCAAATGCTACTAACCCATGTTGTGAGCATGTGCATCTTGTGGAGGAGAATGCCAAGTTGCAGGAACAACTCGAGAAAGGTCTTGTGTCATGCATACAAGGCGAGAAGAACCTAAATGACCTTTTGAGCAATCAAAAGGAAGTTGTGGGCAAGGAGGGAGTTGGGTTCTCACCCAAGTCCAAGAACAAGAAGAAGAACAAGGAGAAGAAGAGCAAGACCAATCGACCTCCTCCGCTCAAGCAAACCTTTGTGAAGGAGGGAGAAGGTGCTCCTAAGGAGAAGAAGAACAATGGGAAGAGTGGTGATGCCAAAGAGCGCAAAGCCATCTCTCCCAACAAAGCCGGCGACTTTAACCCCTCTTATGTGTTGTGTCGTGCTAGTGATGGGCATGTTTATGCTAAATTTGTTGGTTCTTCTTATGAGTACATTGAATGGTCTATTTGGGTTCCTAAGACCCTTGTTACTAAGATCAAAGGACCCATTACTCAATGGGTACCTAAAACCAAGCATTAATCTCTTGTAGGTGTTTGCTTCCGGTGGGGGATCATGGTTGCTCGATAGTGGAGCAACAAATCATATGACCGGAGCAAGGACTTGGTGGTGGACGTGCACAAGATCCCATCTATGCCCACCAATGTCGAATGGGGTGATGCCTCACATTCTAAGGTATTGGGTCTTGGCAAGGTTGTCATTTCTCATGATCTAACAATCGAGAAAGTCATGCTTGTTGAGTCCCTTGCGTTCAATTTACTTTCCGTTCGTCAACTCGCACTCATGGGCTTTGCTACCTTCTTTGATATTGATATCGTGGCCCTCTTGTGGAGCAAGACTCTTAAAGTAGCCTTTGTTGGGCATGTCGAGAACGGTCTCTATGTGATTAACTTTTCGGAGCAACCCACTAAGACCGCGACATGCCTAATGGCTAAAGTTGATGTGGGATGGCTTTGGCATCACCGTTTAGCCCACGTCAATATGAGATCTTTGCAAAGTCTTCTCAAGGGGGACCATGTTCATGGACTAACAAATGTTAGTTTTGCCAAAGATCGTGTTTGCAGTGCTTGTATCGAAGGAAAGCTTCATGAGACGGCTCACCCTCCCATGACTATCATCTACTCGAAGAGACCCTTGGAGCTCCTGCACATGGACCTCTTCGGGCCTCCATCCTTTGATAGTCTTGGGGGAAGAAAGTATTGCTTGGTGATTGTGGATGATTACTCAAGATACACTTGGGTATACTTCTTCAAGAGGAAGAGTGAGACTCAACAAACCGTCATCGACTTTGCAAATGAAGCTCAACCTCAACATAATGCAAAGATCTTGACAATAAGAAGTGACAAGGGCACCGAGTTCAAGAACTACACTTTGGATGAGTTTCTTAGTGATGAAGGGATCAAGCATCAATACTCTGCACCATATACCCCTCAACAAAATGGTGTTGCAGAGAGGAAGAACCGGACGTTGATGGATGCGGCAAGGACCATGATGGCGGAGTTCAAGTCTCCATACAACTTTTGGGCTGAAGCCATCAACACAGCATGTCATGCATCCAATCGGCTCTATCTCCGCAAAGGCTTGAACAAGACTCCTTATGAGATACTCACCGGGAACAAGCCCAATCTCAAGTGCTTCCGGGTGTTCGGGTGTAAGTGTTTCATTCTCAAGAAAGGTGTTCGGTTGTCTAAATTCGAGGCTAGAGCTCATGAGGGCATATTTGTTGGTTATGCTACAAACTCTCATGCTTACCGTGTTCTCAACAAGTCCAACGGACTCATTGAGGAGACGTGTAATGTAGAGTTTGATGAAAATAACGGCTCCCAAGTGGAGCAAAGTGGTACTTGTGATGTAGGTGATGAAATTCCTCCCCAAGCCATAAGAAGAATGGGTATTGGTCATATCCTACCCATTGAGGAACCCCTTGTGGCCGAAGGAGAAGGACAATGCTCCACCTCTGTGGAGCCTTCACCTACTCAAGACCCACACGCTTCCGAAGAACAAAGTGAAGGCCCTCAACCTCTAGAACAAGACCAAGGGCAAGATCAGTCTCAAGATGGTGGTGAATCTCCACATGATGCCCAAGGTCAAGTTCTCCCCCTCGAGCAAGTTCAAGATCATGAGCAAGCTCAAGATCAAGAACAAGCTCATGACGACGCTCAAGATGATCAAGTGAACCCTCCTCCCTCGACATCCGAGGAGGAATTCGAGCATCGTGCCACGAAGATTGCTTCCAAACTCACCACCAAAGGCCATCTCATGGAGAATGTGGTTGGAAGCCTAAGAAAGGGGGTAAGCACTCATAGACAATTAGCAAACTATTGTGAACATCACGCGTTTGTCTCTTGTGTTGACCCCCATAAGGTCTATGAGGCGCTCGAAGACTCTGATTGGCTCAATGCCATGCATGAAGAACTCAACAACTTCGAGTACAACAAGGTGTGGAGGTTGGTGCCAAGGCCTTCCGGGAACCATAACATCATTGGAACCAAGTGGATCTTCAAGAACAAGCAAGATGCTCATGGGAACATCATTCGCAACAAGGCAAGATTGGTAGCACAAGGCTACTCCCAAGTCGAGGGTATCGACTACGGTGAAACCTTTCCTCCCGTTGCTCACCTTGAATCCATTCGTTTGTTGATTGCTTATGCTTCCCATCACAACTTTAAGTTGCAACAAATGGATGTTAAAAGTGCTTTTCTTAATGGTCCTATTAATGAGTTGGTCTATGTCAAGCAACCCCCCGGGTTCGAGGATCCCTTCTTCCCGGATCATGTGTATCAACTCGATAAGGCGCTCTATGGCCTTAAACAAGCCCCACGTGCGTGGTATGACCACCTTACCGAGTTGTTACAAGATCGTGGATTTGAAGTGGGGCTAATCGACCCCACTCTTTTTACTAAGAAGGTCAAAGGGGAGTTGTTTGTATGCCAACTATATGTTGATGACATTATCTTTGGTTCCCCTAACAAAGCTTTCAATAAAGAATTTGCCGCTCTCATGACCTCTAAGTTCAAGATGTCTTCGATAGGAGAGTTTAAGTTCTTCCTTGGTTTTGATATCAAACAAAGAAGAGAAGGTACCTTCATCAACCAAGCCAAATACACTCAAGACATGCTCAAGAGATTCAAGTTAAGTGATGTCAAGCCGGCCTCTACTCCAATGCCCACCAAGTGCCAACTTGACATTGATCCCAATGGTAAAGCGGTGGATCAAAAGGTATATCGCTCCATGATTGGCTCCTTGCTTTACCTTTGTGCATCTAGACCGGATATCATGTTGAGTGTGGGGATGTGTGCACGATTTCAAGCTGCACCGAAGGAAAGTCACTATGTGGCGGTCAAGCGAATCTTTTGATATTTGGCTCATACCCCAAACTTTGGCTTATGGTACCCAAGAGGGGCAAACTTCAAGCTTGAAGGATTTACGGATTCCGATTGGGCAGGAGACAAAGTGGATAGGAAGTCCACTTCCGGAGGGTGCCAGTTTCTTGGGTGCTCTTTGGTGAGTTGGTCTTCCAAAAAGCAAAGTTGTGTATCTCTCTCGTCCACCGAAGCTGAATATGTGGCGGCCGGTAGTTGTTGTGCACAACTCTTATGGATGAGGCAAACTTTAAAGGAATACGGTGTCATTTGTGACAAAGTGCCTCTTTGGTGTGACAATGAAAGTGCCATCAAGATTTCTCTCAACCCGGTGCAACACTTCAAGACGAAGCATATTGAGATTCGGTATCATTTCATCCGAGATCACATTAGGCGAGGAGAGATCGAGCTCAAGTATGTCAACACTCATGATAACCTTGCAGATATTTTCACGAAGCCCTTGGATGAAGCAAGATTTCGCGAGTTAAGGCATGAGCTAAATATCATTGATTCGAGCAATGTGACTTGAACCCTTGCACACCCCACCCCACTCAACTTGGTGTCTAGCTTAGGTGTAGGCATGGACATAGGGGGAGTGTTGTTCTCTCAATGAACTCTCTCTCCCCCCATTATGCATAAAACGATCAACTCTTTCACATTAGCCATTTTTGATGGTACTTGTGCTTCAAAGACGAGTTTTGGTCATGGGCCCAAGGATAATTCTTCGTGGTGCCATACCAATTGACTCAAACATAGGTGGCTCCAGCCACCGCCCTCTCTTGAGAGAGGCCAGAGCTCGCTCGGTTTCGTGTGGTTGTTTGTGTTTGAGTGGCTTCTGTTCCGTTGTGTGTGTGTGTGTGTTGCCGTGTAGGTCCTCTCATTCCTTTGGACTTTGCTTTCCGTGTTTTTTTGGAGAGTTAGCCATTGGTCTAGAAGCCGTGTGTTTGCTGAAGCGGTACTACCGCTGGTGGCGAGTGGTACTACCACTCCTAGCGGTACTACCGCCCTCCAGCGCGGTACTACCGCTGTGAGGCGCGGGCAGGGGGTTATATCGGGGGCAGGGGGAGTTTCTTCTCCCCCATACCCATTCGCTCGCCCCCTTCGCCCTGTCTGTCTCTCTCTTCAGCAACTGGCACCGCGGGAGGGCTCCGGCGGATCTCCCTCTCCGAGGCGCTCCTCTCCGTTTCCTTCGGTGGAATCGATCCCCACCTTGTCCTCTTGCCATGGATGCCGGTATTGCCCCCGTTCCCTGTTTCCTTTTCTCTAGATTTCCAATCTAGCTTTTTAGGGGCAATAGCAGTTGCATCTCTAGATTTTTGTCCAGGTCTAGGCTTGAGTAGGATGGAGAATGCTTCTAGACAGTTTGGATTAGTGTTTGGTTGGAGTATTTTTGAATTTGGTAGGACGGTAGTACCGGATCTGACCACGGTAGTAGGAAACTGCTGTTTCCCCACCTCGAGCGGTACTACCGCTCAAGAGTCACGGTACTACCGCCCTTCTACCAGTTTCCGTCATACTCCTACCTCTCAGTGATCCTTTTTGTTCGTGTTTGTGGCTTACGCTCGTTCTTTCTGGCTGTTTGCGTGTTTGTGTGTGTGGTTCCAGGTGATGAGGTTCCTGAGCATCAGGCTCGTCGTGTCAACCCCGGTCATGCCTCATCCAAGCGCTACCGCACCACTGAGCCTACCGGAGGATCTTCTAGTGCTCCACCTCCTCCTCAACTGCAGAATAAGCTTGGAGTCAAGCCAAAGTCTGGCAAAACCGTGCCAGAAATGTCGCCCAAGGAGTTCTGGGCAAGGCACCGCCGCAACCCGTATGAGGACGACCAAGATCCCACTTTGGTCAACCGTCCGTTCTGGAACAGGTTCCAGTCTGCCATCTTCTTTGATGTCCTCAAAGCCAAGAAGAATATCTATGTCAACATGCACTCCATCGACACCGAGCATATGGAGAACGATCCTGACTACTTTGGTGAAGCTCCTCAGATGTGCACTCAACTGAACATTCTCGGGATCATACAATTCAACAAGGACTACGATGCTGATATTGTGGCCCAATTCTATGCCACGGTTCACCTTGGGACTGATGAGGACAGGACACTGACTTGGATGACAAATGGCAAGTTGCTTTCAGTCAAGTGGAAAGCTTTCATGCAGTTGATTGGGGTGGAAGATCTAGGTCTTGAGTCTCCTGTCAGCTTTCGCCCCCACCGTCGCGTCAATGCCACTCACAAGCAAGCTCTGTGGCCCTTCTGCACTTTGAGGATCAACCCTGAGACGAAGAAGGAAACCTATGAGCTGCCTACCTATCTGGATATCCTTCACCGTATCTTCACAGAGACTCTTTTCCCTCGTATCGGGAATCTGGACCAGGTTCACTCCTATCTCGTGGACATGCTTCTCTTCTGCCAGTGTGAGAAGGGACAGAACACCGGAGAGTCCTTGGATATCTCTCATGTTATGTGGTCTGAGCTGCTTTCTGCTATCTCCGAGCGCAAGTGCCCGATTTATGGGCCGTTCATTATGCTGCTCATTGAGAAGGCCTGGGATCGTGTCTATCCCAAGGTGGTGCTGGAGATTGGAGAGTTGGTTTCTCACGATGTCAAGCGTCTGAGGAAGAAGGATAACTGGGGCACTCAGGCCCCTAGGACTGGAGTTCCTTCATCTGCTGCTGCCATGGAGTCTCAGGAGGAGATTGGGGCTGAGGCTGAGGATGAAGATGATGACTACGTGCCTTCTGAGGCAGAGCCCTCTTGGGCCAAGAAGCTCAAGATCAAGGTGAAGAAGCTGTTCTGCATGGAGTCTCACGGTCAGTACATGACTCATGTGGCTGAGAAGAAGGCCCGAGGTCGCCACAAGGAGCTCATGCGTCAGATGGGTGCTATTGTGATTAGTGGTTCTGAGGATCATCTTACCGAGGAGGAGGAGTGGATTCAGCAGCACTGCCCTTGGACTGATTCTGATACTGAGCACTTCCCGGCTGACGATGGTGGCGCAGATGATCCCTCTGAGATCTGATGGGTGTCCCTCGTTTACCATCACCTGGAGCCGTAGCAGCACTCCCTCTCCTTTTTGGTGTCTCGATGCCAAAGGGGGAGAGAGTTTAGGGATTTCTGCTTTGTGTCTTCCGTCTTCTGTGTTTGTGTTTTCGCCTGTTGCTTTATTTGGTTTGTGTCAGTGAGACCTAGTTTTGGTTCTGTCAGTGAGACCTAAGCTCGAGTCATATGGTGTGATACATATGCTACCTTACCTTTCCAGTATCATTATCTATGTCTATCTAGCTTATGAGTTGCTTGCTTATCCTGTTATCTATATGTTGCTCTCATATATCTTGCTTAGGTAGTTGGTCTCTAAAATTTAGGGGGAGCATTGATCCTGGCATATGTGCCGTGTAGTCCAAAGCACTTTTCTAGGTAGCACACATCCAGGGGGAGCCCTTCTACATTTTAGGACGGTTGTGCTTTTGCGCTTATCCTTTATCTATCATTTTGTGGAAATCTCGTATTGTCATCAATCCACCAAAAAGGGGGAGATTGTAAGGGCATATTTATCCCCAAGATGTTTTGGTGATTGATGACAATGCTTGTGCGGACTAATCGTGTGCGTTTAGTTCTTTCAGAGATTCATCCATTGGCACGAGACGATCTCCTCCCCTCGGTGTTGTATTAAAGACGGTGTAGCTCCTTCGTTTCGTTGTTGGTGGACTAGTTTCATAGGAGTCACCGTACTATCAAGAGGGGATCCGCTTTGGTAAGACTTGGGTGGAATCACACGTACACATCCTTATCACACCCGTCGTCTTTCCTTCCGCCTCTTTGGAGCTGCCTTTCTTCCCCTGAGTATGCCTTATCCTGCCCCAGCGGTAGTACCGCGGTCCGCAGCGGTAGTACCGCCGAAGCACCCAGCGGTAGTACCGCTCCCGAGTGGTAACCGCTCTCCGAGCGGTAGTACCGCTTGTGGTACTCAGCCGTAGTACCGCTGTGCGTCTGGGCTACTACCGCCTCGATTCTCGAACGAAGTTTTTCGTGTCGGGTTTTGCGGCACTAAGGGCGGTAGTAGTAGCGGTAGTGCCGCTCCAAGCGGTAGTACCGCGCCTACCCCCACGGTAGTACCGCCCTGGGACCAGGGCTTTGTCAGTGCGGCAGTACCGCTGGGTAGGAGCGGTAGTACCGCCCTAAGCGGTAGTACCGCCCTTCTCTAGTGGTAGTACCGCCCTGGGGTCAGGGCCCTGTCAGCGCGGCAGTACCGCTGGGTTTGTGCGGTAGTACCGCCCTGAGCGATAGTACCGCCCTTCCCTAGCGGTAGTACCGCTCTGTGCGGGGCTGCTCAGGAATAACGGTTGGATTGAGCCCCCCACTATATAAAGGGGTCTTCTTCCTCAAAGTTGACCTACCTCTTTCCCCCAAAGCTCCATTGTTGCTCCAAGCTCCATTTTCGCCCGATCTCTCTCCCTAGCCAATCAAACTTGTTGATTTGCTCGGGATTGGTTGAGAAGGCCCAGATCTACACTTCCACCAAGAGAAATTTGATTCCCCCCACTTATCCCTAGCGGATCTTGTTACTCTTGGGTGTTGAGCACCCTAGACGGTTGAGGTCACCTCGAAGCCATACTCCATTCTGATGAAGCTTCGTGGTGTTGTTGGGAGCCTCCAAGTGTTGTGGAGATAGCCCCAATCTTGTTTGTAAAGGTCCGGTTGCCGCCTTCAAGGGCTCCAATAGTGGAATCATGGCATCTCGCATTGTGTGAGGGCGTGAGGAGATTACGGTGGCCCTAGTGGCTTCTTGGGGAGCATTGTGCCTCCACACCGCTCTAAAGGAGACGTACTTCCCTTTAAAAGGAAGGAACTTCGGTAACACATCCTTGTCTCCACCGGCTCCACTCTTGGTTATCTTGTCCCTTTACTTTTGCAAGCTTACTTGAGTTATATCCATTGCTTGCTTGTGTGCTTATTGTCTTTGCATCATATAGGTTGTCCACGTAGTTGCACATCTAGACAACCTATTTCATTGCAAGGTTTAAATTGTTAAAGAAAAGTCTAAAAATTGTTAGTTGCCTATTCACCCCCACCTTTATCAATACTTCATATATACTCGCAATATTCAGATTGCTTTTATCATATTCTTGCTTGTTCTTCGATTGCTTGCAGGAATAGACCTTCGTGGTCAGGTTGATTGTGCTCCGGCGTGGTCAATAACCTCTCGAAGTTGGTTTAGTGATTGCTAAGGCGCAACGTCGTGCATGTTTGTAGTCGGATCGTCAAAGTCATCTTCACCAAATCGATAGTTATCATCTCATCGAAAGATCGGGACACCCCGCCTCTATCAGTTCATCAAATTTGAAAAAGTTCAACGATTTAAAAAAATCATCGAATTTGAAAACCATAGTTCATGAAACTGAAAAAAGTTTGTCGATTTTCCAAAAAGTTCACCGAATTTGAAAAAAAGTTCAGTGAAAAAGACATTGATTTAAAAAAAAGTTTACCAACATTTCAAAAAAAATTGGATTTGAAAAAGAGTTCATTGAATTTCAAAATTCTTCATCAAATTCGAAAAAAAGTTCATCAAGTTTTAAGAAAGTTCATGAAATTTGAAGAAGCTCATCAATTTAGAAAAAGTTCATTGAATTTTAAAAACATAGTTCATGAAATTGAAAAAAGTTCATCAATTTTCCAAAAAGTTCACTGAATTTGAAAAAAAAAGTTCACTTCATTTTGAAAAAGGTGATTGAATTAAAAAAAGTTCACCAACTTTTCAAAAAGTTCATCGGGTTTGAAAAAGAATTCATCAAAATTGAAAATTCTTCATCAAATTTGGAAAAAAGTTTCATAAATTATTTTTAAATTTGCATCGAAGTTTAATAGAGTTCTTCGAATTTGAAAAAAGTTCATCAAATTTGAAAAGAGTTCATCGAATTTGAAAAAGAGTTCATCGAATTTGACAAAAAAAGTTTTATCAATTGATTTTTTTTATCAATTTAGAAAAAAGGTTGTTGAATTTTTTAAAAGCGCACATTAAAGAAAACAAAAGGAAGAAATATAAAAGGATAAGGGAAAAGGTAAAAGGAAAAGGAAATAACAAACCGAACTAAAACAACAAGAGGAAAAGAGCACAATTAATCAACTAGTGTGGTGTAGCCTAGTTGTTGGAAGCCAGCCCTCGCCAGGAAATGGTTGTGGGTTCGAATCCCCGGTAACGCATTTTTTGCTTTTCGAAAACAACCTATATGGGAAATGGTTGTGGGTTCAAATCCCCAGTAACGCATTTTTTTGTGTGTCAAAAAAAACCTATATGGGTCGGCCCAGCGCAGGGCGCTGCAGCCGCCCGTTAGCAGAATACACATTAACCAGCGCCAAATAGGATTCGCCTGTTTGGTTTCGAGAGTCGAATCACACTGTTTTTTATGAGAATGCAGAGGCGGTTAGCTACATGATCAAAATAATTACTCCCTCCATTCCCTTATACATAGTCATTATAAAAAATACATGTGCATCTATATAAGGCCACTAACGGTAATAAAGGCAAAATTAAATGATGTTTTCTCGTACTAGCAACTTATTTAATACTTGCATGCATGTAGTCATAATAACATTGTGCTACTTCCTTCTCAGTTCTTCCTTGCATGCATGCGGATGTATTAATAATCTCGGTTAACGAGAAGAAAAGTTAGTGTGCAAAGAAGTCATTAAATTTTACCTTGGTACTTATAATTTGAGGTTGTGGCCTTCTATAAGGGAATAGAGGTAGTAACAAAAACTAATGACGTGACAATGTTGTTGAGGTGGATAGGCTACATATCAAAGAGAAATAAGATAGTGAAGATGAACTATTTAGGTATTATAGATGCGGAGTTCCGCCGAGATGAGAAATAGTTGCATATCGAGCTTCACTTAACTCATAAGTATTTGCTTGCCTCACCCTTGCCATATCATGCATTGCATTCCATGAACATTCTGAATCTTTTGATGCATCTATAAGATTGCATCCATTGTTTGTGTTCCGGTGTTCTTTGCTTCTATTCGGCCTTGGAGATGATGCGAGATACGCGCAAGGCCTGCACTTCTACCCAACATGGATACTAGGCAAGGATGATCATTTTCGAGGATACTTGTATAGATTTACTTGCAATAGTTTCACAATGCTTTGTTGTGTCCCCTCTCTTGGTTTCTGCTAGTACCTAAGAGTTTATCCATCTATTTTATTTTTCCTTTATGTATCTCAATGTCCATCATTGTAGAAGCATGGGTGGTAGACGGTGAGTTGCTTGGAGGAAACGAAGATGGAGATTCCTATTCACCAAACAGATGGAGCCACCACTTGCAAGCACTGACGCGCAACTTAGTCTCAGTTGACATATCGATGTGTGACGCCCGGATAATCAAGCTACAGATAAACTCTGCTAATGATGCCACGTCACCTCCGTTACTGTTGCTAATCCATCGTTAGTTCAAAAACCAATTCAAAATTTAAATTCAAATTCAACAATAAAAGTTTTCAAATATTAAAACAAAATTGTTTTGGATGTGACAAATAATTGGTTAGTAATATTGGTAGAGAAACAACATTTTTGTAAAATGCTTGGCTACCCTAGACTAATCAAAAACAGTGGCTAAAATAATAATTTAATAGCTTTTTAAATTATAGCACTATTAAACTAGTTTACTTTGGGTCCAAACTAAGTTTGGCAGTGGACTAATTAGTAATACTAATTTAGGTGCTCATTTGGTATTTCATAAAACTAACATAAAAGAAACTTCAAGTGAAAACAGTAAAGAAAATAAAGAAAATGGAAAGTATAAAAAAACAGAAAAACAAACTATCAAGAATAAAACGGGCCACCCCCTCCACTGGGCCACGGCCCAGCTAACCGGCCAGCCTACTAACTAGCCGGCCCAACCGCGGCCTCTACTTCCCCCCTGGATGCCCGAAACCCTAGCCCCACTCGCTCACTTCCCCCCCTCCCGCACGACGCCCACTCCGCTCACTCTCCCCCCTCCTCCCCGATCCAGATCGGATCGGGGGAACAAACCCCGTCGCCCCCTGCGCCCCGACGCCAGCCCGCCACACGCCGGACCGCCCCGCCGCCACGCGACGCCGCCCCGTCCTCTCATCCTCCCCGACCAGCCACCCAGGGCAACGGCGCCCCTCGCCGCATGCCTGACGCGCCCGGAACTCGTCCTCGCCGGAGCGCTCCATCGCCGGCCTGCCTCCTCTATGTCGTCATCGTCCCCATCCTCCTCCCCAAAGGCTCCACCGAGCCTCGCCGACCCTCTTCTCTGCAATGCCGGTGAGGCCACGGCCTCCCTCTCCTCTTCTTTCCTCTCTGTTGCACGTCACCGGCCCGCACCCCGTTTGCCCCTGCTCGACCCAGAGCGCGCGCCCATGCGCTCCCGTGCGCCCTCGCGCACGCGACTAGCGCCATCCAGCCGCAGCCACGACGCCCGTCGCCCCTTGCTGCCTGCGCCCGCCGCCGTCTCTACCCTGCGACACCTGGCCGTGTCTGCCCGGGTCGCCGCCGTCGTCCGGGGCCTCATCCCACTCCCGCTGCGTCCGCCGTCCGCTGCGGCGGCCCTCTCCGCCACCGCGGCCGCCCTGGCCTCTGGCCTCGTCCCGCCACTCCCTGCGGGCGAGCGCCCACACAGACGCCCGTCGCCCCCATCCCGTGTGGGCTCGGGCGCGTGCCCGCAGCCAGTTACGCCCGCTAGGCCTCTGAGCCACTGACAAGGGGGCCCTGCCCCAGAATGTTTTAATAAAAAAAAGGAAAAAATAATAAAAATAAATTATTAATTAATTAATTAGTGGCTTAATTAAGTTAATTAATCATGTTTAATTAATCTAATTAACTAGTTAGTTTACTTAAACAGTAATTAGTTTAACCTAAACCCTAATCAACATAACAGTGTATGACAGGTGGGTCCCATTGGGCCCACACGTCAGTTTGACTAGTCAACACCTCTGTTGACTGCTGATGTCATGATGACGTCAGCAAACATTGTTATGGATAATGTTGAATTAAATTAAATTAATTAAAATTCTAAAAATGATTTAAATATTTTAAAATTAATATAAAATAAACCGTAGCTCGGATGGAAAAACTTTGTACATGAAAGTTGCTCAGAACAACGATACGAATCCAGATACGCAGCCCGTTCATCCGCCACGCGTCCCTAGCATAGTGAACCTGCAACATTTCACCTCCGGTTCATCTGACCGAAAACACAAAACACCGGGGATACATTCCCGGTTGTTCCCCCCTTCATCGGTATCACCTCATACCATGTTAGGGCACCCCTAGCACCGTTACTTGTCATGTCATGCATCGCTATGCATCTGTTTGCTTAAGTATTTATTGTTTCTTCCCCCCTCTTCTCTCGCTAGACACCGAGACCGACGCCGCTGCTACCCAGTACGACTACGGTGTTGACGGCCCCACTTTCTTGCCAGAGCAACCAGGCAAGCCCCCCCCCTGATCACCAGATATCACCTATTCTCCTCTATACTGCTTGCATTAGAGTAGTGTAGCATGTTACTGCTTTCCGTTAATCCTATTCTGATGCATAGCCTGACATTGTTGCTACATCTGTTGATACCTTACCTGCAATCCTAAATACTTAGTATAGGATGCTAGTTTATCATCAATGGCCCTACATTCTTGTCAGTCTGCCTTGCTATACTATTGGGCCGTGATCACTCGGGAGGTGATCACGGATATATACTATACATACATACATACTATACAGATGGTGACTAAAGTTGGGTCAGCTCGATGAGTACCCGCAAGTGATTCTGATGAGGGGGCTGAAAGGACAGGTGGCTCCATCCCGGTAGAGGTGGGCCTGGGTTCCCGACGGCCCCCGACTGTTACTTTATGGCGGAGCGACAGGGCAGGTTGAGACTGCCTAGGAGAGAGGTGGGCCTGGCCCTGTTCGGCGTTCGCGGATACTTAACACGCTTAACGAGATCTTGGTATTTGATCTGAGTTGGCTACGAGCCTATACGCACTAACCATCTACGTGGGAGTAGTTATGGGTATCCCGGCGTCGTGGTATCAGCCGAAGCACTTTAGACGTCAGCGACGGAGCGGCGCGCGCCGGATTGGAACGTAAGCCTGCTCTTGTATTAAGGGGGCTAGTTCTGCTTCCGGCCGCCCATGCAACGTGCAGGTGTGCTAAGGGCGATGGGCCCAGACCCCTGTGCACTTAGGTTTAGACCGGCGTGCTGGCCTCTCTGTTGAGCCTAGGTGGGGCTGCGACGTGTTGATCTTCCGAGGCCGGGCATGACCCAGGAAAGTGTGTCCGGCCAAATGGGATCGAGCGTGTTGGGTAAGTTGGTGCACCCCTGCAGGGAAGTTAATCTATTCGAATAGCCGTGATCTTCGGTAACAGGACGACTTGGAGTTGTACCTTGACCTTATGACAACTAGAACCGGATACTTAATAAAACACACCCTTCCAAGTTCCACAGACAACCCGGTGATCGCTTTTCCACAGGGCGACGAGGGGAGGATCGCCGGGTAGGATTATGCTATGCGATGCTACTAGAGATGCTACTGCCATGCTACTGGAGATGCTACTTGGAGATGCTACTTGGAGGACTTCAATCTACTCTCTTCTACTTGCTGCAAGACGGAGGCTGCCAGAAGCGTAGTCTTCGACAGGATTAGCTATCCCCCTCTTATTCTGGCATTCTGCAGTTCAGTCCACTGATATGGCCTCCTTACACATATACCCATGCATATGTAGTGTAGTTCCTTGCTTGTGAGTACTTTGGATGAGTACTCACGGTTGCTTTCTCCCCCCTTTTTCCCCCTTCCCTTTCTTTCTGGTTGTCGCAACCAGATGCTGGAGTCCAGGAGCCAGACGCCACCCTCGACGACGACTCCTACTACACCGGAGGGGCCTACTACTACGAGCTACCCGCTGACGACGACCAGGAGTAGTTTAGGAGGATCCCAGGCAGGAGGCCTGCGCCTCTTTCGATCTGTATCCCAGTTTGTGCTAGCCTTCTTATGGAAAACTTGTTTAACTTATGTCTATACTCAGATATTGTTGCTTCCGCTGACTCGTCTATGATCGAGCTCTTGTATTCGAGCCTTCGAGGCCCCTGGCTTGTAATATGATGCTTGTATGACTTATTTTATTTGTAGAGTTCTGTTGTGATATCTTCCCGTGAGTCCCTGATCTTCATCGTACACATTTGCGTGTATGATTAGTGTACGATTAAATCGGGGGCGTGACAAGTTGGTATCAGAGCCGACTGCCTATAGGAATCCCCCTTTCCAACTCCTTGGCCGAAGTCGAGTCTAGTCGTTGAAAAACTTTTACTAACATGGCTGTGTGGCCCATGGGCCCACGTCGCCATCGGGTGGTAGTAGGATCTTTTACTCCTCGACCTATACTCTGGGACTCTGATCTCTCTACTATTCAGGTTAAATGAATTTGCTAACTCTAAGATTAGGATCTCGTAACTCCGCCTATGTTGTCTCAACATAGCCGGTCCCAAGCCCGGGTAAAGGAGGAGGGTTGTGATAGGCTTGGTGAGCCAACGTAAAAACTCAGCCACTCTTATGGAGATGAAACCCAAAAGATTTTCGTTGGGGCGTAACCCTCTCAGCGACGCGCCACATCGGAACCCGGGTGTGGTGGAAAATGGGCAAGGGCCGGGCCGTCACCCCCCAAGTGGCGCGCCGTATCTTGATCCGGATACGCTGGCAAGTGAGCGAGGATCGGGTCGTCGCAACCTTAGTGGCGCGCTACATCGGCGCCCGGATGTAGTGGAAAATGAGCAAGGGTCTTCGCATTTGACTCGACGAGTGCGAAGGGTAAGGAAGCTAGCCGAGCCTAGGAGGATTCGCTTAGGTAGCTGGAACGTAGGGTCTCTGACAGGGAAGCTTCGGGAGCTAGTTGATGCAGCAGTGAGGAGAGGTGTTGATATCCTTTGCGTCCAAGAAACCAAATGGAGAGGACAGAAGGCAAAGGAGGTGGAGGATACCGGCTTCAAGCTGTAGTACACGGGGACGGCTGCAAACAGAAATGGCGTAGGCATCTTGATCAACAAGAGCCTCAAGTATGGAGTGGTAGACGTCAGGAGATGTGGGGACCGGATTATCCTGGTCAAGCTGGTAGCTGAGGACTTGGTTCTCAATGTTATCAGCGCATATGCCCCGCAAGTAGGCCACAATGAGAACACCAAGAGGGAGTTCTGGGAAGGCTTGGAAGACATGGTTAGGAGTGTACTGATTGGTGAGAAGCTCTTCATAGGAGGAGACCTCAATGGCCACGTGGGTACATCTAACACAGGTTTTGAAGGGGCGCATGGGGGCTTTGGCTATGGCATCAGGAATCAAGAAGGAGAAGATGTCTTAAGCTTTGCTCTAGCCTACAACATGATTGTAGCTAACACCCTCTTTAGAAAGAGAGAATCACATCTGGTGACTTTTAGTAGTGGCCAACACTCTAGCCAGATTGATTTCATCCTCTCGAGAAGAGAAGATAGGCGTGCGTGCCTAGACTGTAAGGTGATACCTGGGGAGAGTGTTGTACCCCAACATAAGCTGGTGGTTGCTGACTTCCACTTTCGGATTCGTGTCCAGCGGGATAAGCGTGCCAAGGTCGCTAGAACGAAGTGGTGGAAGCTCAAGGGGGAGGTAGCTCAGGTGTTCAAGGAGAGGGTATTTAAGGAGGGCCCTTGGGAGGAAGGAGGGGATGCGGACAATGTGTGGATGAAGATGGCGACTTGCATTCGTAAGGTGGCCTCGGAGGAGTTTGGAGTGTCCAGGGGAAGGAGAAGCGAAAATAAGGATACCTGGTGGTGGAATGATGATGTCCAGAAGGCGCTTAAAGAGAAGAAAGATTGCTTCAGACGCCTATACCTGGATAGGAGTGCAGACAACATAGAGAAGTACAAGATGGCGAAGAAGGCCGCAAAGCGAGCTGTTGGTGAAGCAAGGGGTCGGGCATATGAGGACCTCTACCAACAGTTAGGCACGAAGGAAGGTGAAAGGGACATCTATAAGATGGCTAAGATCCGGGAGAGGAAGACGAGGGATATTGGCCAAGTCAAATGCATCAAGGACGGAGCAGGACAACTCTTGGTGAAGGACGAAGAGATTAAGCATAGATGGCGGGAGTACTTCGACAAGCTGTTCAATGGGGAGAATGAGAGTTCTACCATTGAACTGAATGACTCCTTTGATGAGACCAGCATGCGTTTTGTGCGGCGCATCCAAGAGTCTGAGGTGAAGGAGGCTTTAAAAAGGATGAAAGGAGGCAAGGCGATGGGCCCTGATTGTATCCCCATTGAGGTGTGGAAAGGTCTCGGGGACATAGCGATAGTATGGCTAACCAAGCTTTTCAACCTCATTTTTCGGGCAAACAAGATGCCAGAAGAATGGAGACGGAGTATATTAGTACCAATCTTCAAGAACAAGGGGGATGTTCAGAGTTGTACTAATTACCGTGGAATTAAGCTGATGAGGCATACAATGAAGCTATGGGAGAGAGTCATTGAGCACCGCTTAAGAAGAATGACAAGCGTGACCAAAAATCAGTTTGGTTTCATGCCTGGGAGGTCGACCATGGAAGCCATTTTCTTGGTACGACAACTTATGGAGAGATATAGGGAGCATAAGAAGGACTTGCATATGGTGTTCATTGACTTGGAGAAGGCCTATGATAAGATATCGCGGAATGTCATGTGGTGGGCCTTGGAGAAACACAAAGTCCCAGCAAAGTACATTACCCTCATCAAGGACATGTACAATAATGTTGTGACAAGTGTTCGAACAAGTGATGTCGACATGACTTCCCGATTAAGATAGGACTGCATCAGGGGTCAGCTTTGAGCCCTTATCTTTTTGCATTGGTGATGGATGAGGTCACAAGGGGTATACAAGGAGATATCCCATGGTGTATGCTCTTTGCGGATGATGTGGTGCTAGTTGACGATAGTCGGACGGGGGTAAATAGGAAGTTAGAGTTATGGAGACAAACCTTGGAATCGAAAGGGTTTAGGCTTAGTAGAACTAAAACCGAGTACATGATGTGCGGTTTCAGTACTACTAGCTGTGAGGAGGAGGAGGTTAGCCTTGATGGCCAGGTGGTACCTCGGAAGGACACCTTTCGGTATTTGGGGTCAATGTTGCAGGAGGATGGGGGTATTGATGAAGATGTGAACCATCGAATCAAAGCCGGATGGATGAAGTGGCGCCAAGCTTCTGGCATTCTCTGTGACAAGAGAGTGCCACAAAAGCTAAAAGGCAAGTTCTACAGGACGGCAGTTCGACCCGCAATGTTGTATGGCGCGGAGTGTTGGCCGACTAAAAGGCGACATGTTCAACAGTTAGGCGTGGCGGAGATGCGTATGTTGAGATGGATGTGTGGCCACACGAGGAAGGATCGAGTCCGTAATGATGATATACGAGATAGAGTTGGGGTAGCACCAATTGAGGAGAAGCTTGTCCAACATCGTTTGAGATGGTTTGGGCATATTCAGCGCCGGCCTCCAGAAGTTCCAGTGCATAGCGGACGGCTAACGCGTGCGGAGAATGTCAAGAGAGGGCGGGGTCGACCGATTTTGACATGGGAGGAGTCCGTTAAGAGAGACCTGAAGGATTGGAGTATCGACAAAGAGCTAGCTATGGACAGGGGTGCGTGGAAGCTTGCTATCCATGTGCCAGAGCCATGAGTTGGTTGCGAGATCTTATGGGTTTCACCTCTAGCCTACCCCAACTTGTTTGGGACTAAAGGCTTTGTTGTTGTTGTTGTTGTTGTAAGATTAGGATCTCGTGATCGCATCCACCCGGAGAGCCCCTTACTACAGAGGATCGCCTGCTACATCAGAAGATTCCGAAGATACTCTCTGATGTTCTCTCGAGACTTTGTGCCCATCACTTATGCTATTCCTGACCACCGATAAATCCGTATGGATAACTACTTACACTTGCCATTCATATGATCATCCCCCATTGATCTTGTTATTACAAGATACCCCGAAGTTTTCTCTATTGTTCCGAGAATACTTTGTGCCTACTGCCTAGCAGTTCTTTGCCACATGAATACCCCCTTCAAATAAATTCTCGCACTTATCGAGTATCCGTTCATCCCCCAGTTGTTCATGTGTTACACAAAAGTCTTCGAAATACCACCCGATATTCCGAAAATCCTCAGCAACCTATTGCTCTGGAATTTCTTGTTTGCTTTCATTATGATTAATCCCATAAGTATAGAAATCTTATTGACATTCCTTGTCATTATCATTTTGAGTCTGTTGACTCAATATGTTGCGAATACACGCAATCATCATTGATCCTTATAAATTACCTTTCCGACGGAGCTTCCATTCTTTTAACTGGAATTGGTTCTCGACCAATCCAATTGTTGTTGATTGTACCCTAAGGCTATTCAACTTATCCATCCCTAATCAGAGCATTGCTTCTGATCCCTTGATTTGGAAATCATAATTCCTTTGCATTTGACAATTGAGTTAGTCAGTTGTTTCTATAATCTGATCTTCTTGCATTCTTCTTCCTCTAGTTGAGTACCGATACTCATATCAGATCCTTTGTGGACCATCAAGTCCTTTGTTGGATTGTTATCCGACAGTGTCCTTCACATTTGATCACCTTGTGAGTTCTTCCCCTGATACATAATGCCTTTGTTAAGTTGTATCCTCTGCTTGGCCAACCATGCCCTGCTTTCGGGCTTGTGTTATTTACTCTTGAAACTTGTGGTATATGTTTCTAAGAAGCCCCTATGGGTTGAACATATGCCTTCTCTAAACCGTGTGAACCCGAAAGTTTTCACGAGTCATACTATTCTGGTGCTTCACCAGATAAAATTTCAACACTGCAACTTCATCGAACGTGAGAAGTGAATGAAAGGTTATGCATTGGAGAAGTGGGAGTCGACCTTGAACTTGTGTTCATGCCCATGGACACGATGTAGATCTTATCATTAAAGCTTCTCTTAAATAAATTATTCCTTTGGTATAAGTTCATCTTATATCTAGGATCTGGCCTTCTGCAACCGTGGTTCCGACCATGATTGTTCTTCTTTGATCTCATTTCTCGGACAAGTTAAAACAATTGTCTTCTATGGATCAATACACCAGTCCAACCTTTACTTTGATCTTGTGTCGAGTATTACCCCCCTGGCATCTCGAGATTATCATGGAACTGCATAACTTTTTATGAGTTCTTCATCAAGTGCTACCTTCCCACTGATTGCAATTTTTCGCGGGCTCTGAGTTATTGAACACTCAAAGACACCGATAACTGAACCGAGTCCGCACTATGGTTCAAAAACTCTTCGGTAAGCTTCTATAAGTACGAGTTTGTACCCGATCACGCCATTCCTAGCCTAATCGGCTATATCGTTATCATGCTAAATTTTAACCGTGCTACCTGGTCCTTATTCCCGGAGCACAACTTTTGACGATAGCTAAGCTTACGGCGATCGTCCTCGGCATATCATTTCGCCTTGAACAACAATCTTTGATTTCAAGTTTGTATTGTACTAGTGGTTTCAATAACCTTTCGCTTCATCATTCCTTTGACTTGTTGTCATCGCCGATCAATTACACCTTCATGAAATCTCTCGACAATTGTGTCGGATCACCTTCAACACTTTGACTTCTTCCGAGATGTTAACGGTGTTCATGATGAGAAATACCCTCCTTGCCCTTGATGATTTTATTATCATCGACAACACCCTTGACTTCCTTTCATCACGAGCTTGTCCACATTATGAATACAACCTGCTCTCCAGCTAATGTTGTGTTCTGCCTTGAAGTATTACTGTCTTTTCTATCAAGAATGTTGTGAGGATTGCTCCACCTCTTAAGAATTCTTGAAATAGTGATACTTCTCCCCATCACCTTCTTTCTTGGTCCCCGTGTTGTTTCTAACCGGAATACCGACAATTGAACTAAAGTCCTAGCAACCCTATTGCTTTGAAGTGAGTGGTCAATAACTCCATTATAAGTCTTTTGGTTATTGAATCGCCATTCTAACATTGATCATGCTACCTAAGCCCATATTTCGGGTGCACCTTTCAACCAATGTTTAATTGTGTATGTTTCCCTCGAGCATACATCATTATATCATCAGATCTGACAAATGTTATCTCCTTGTCCGCATAATTGTGGGAACCCATCTTTTTGTAAATCTCAATGAATTTTTGTTGAGTCCATCAGCCACCTCCTCATCCCCTCCTTGGTGTAATGATGAACTATCGTTTCAGGAACCCGCTCCCATAGTTCATTTCCCGAGAATCTTGCAATGTCATTTCATCGAATTTGTGTTGCACCTTTTCTTCTCGGACATCCCGAGTCTGAGGTATCATGACACCAACCGGATCCGAATCTCGGTCAGATATGATGGTTGGGACAACTTTCCAGGAGTTATGATGTTGGTCCTTTAATGACCCGGTAATATGATGTCCTGCCTAGCACCCCCCCCCCCCGGCTGGAGGACCTATCATTATAGTTTCCTTTTTAACAAGGCTAACCATTCTTCCATGAGGAAATTATAAGACTTATTCTACAAGTTGTTCTTGATGGATCCTTCGTGTATCCATAGTCCGACCTTTGCTTGAAGACCATGTCAATGCTATCTCGAAGCTTGTCTGTGGTACTCCGATTTTCAATAAGAGCATTTGAAGCCCAATGCTAAATGTTTCTTGCTCAATTCTCCAAACACCGTTGTATGGGTAAGGTCTTGAAATTCCTCTCCGCTTACCTACTTTCTATCCCGTCGTGGATATCTTGCTCTACTTGTCCTTGGGAAGGATATACCCCTGAAACATGTGTTTAAACACATTTTACTTTCCATTGTTCTGACTATTCTGGTAATCCGACTTAACTAAGCAGTGATAATTCCCTGCTTAGGTAAGAACCTTGTGGTACCACTCTGTCAGTAAGACCCTGTTACTTTTGTTGATGACATTCAGGTAACCACCGATGGACGAGAACTTTGCCTAATGGTCCACCTCGTTCAACGAGCAGGAAAATGGTTCTCTTCGTCCCTCGCCCTTGGTACCGACGTTGTTACCGACATAACTGACAGGTTATTCTCTGGCATGCCTTGCTATCATAACCGTGCAAGATGTCACCGCTCTTTCAACGTTTAACCCACATGGTGAGCCCATAACCCACAGTTTCACAGGATCGAAACCTAACTCTCCTTTACACCCTAGTGTCAAAGTTATTCCTCACACTTGGCTTCGTATGTAACTCACGGGCCACCTGCCACTATTCGGGTATCAGACGCAATGCTTACTCTCGCTGCTCTGAACCTCTGTCTCCCTCTGGTTCAGACTTCGAGCAACTACCTATCCGCTTGGAACCTCTTATGGTACCTTCGTACCTTACTCTCGATGTATTTTATATGTTCAACTCGAGAGATAATCTTATGCTCATTCTTATGTTAACCCCAGATGGTTTCCCTCATAAACATTCTGTCTTAGCTGAGCTGCCCCTTACCTATTCGTAAGTACGATGGAGTCCCCGAAGAAAGGACGACAACTTGATCATGATGACCTGAAACAGCGGAATGAAGACAACAATGTAATGGATCGACGTCTTCGAGAAGAGCAACCAAGACCGAGAAGATCCGTTAGATTTTTCGTAACCCAATTCCTTCCCCCTTACTCCCCTCCTAAATCTCGAGACGAGATTTCTTGTAGTGGAGGAGAATTGTGACGCCCGGATAATCAAGCTACAGATAAACTCTGCTAATGATGCCACGTCACCTCCGTTACTGTTGCTAATCCCTCGTTAGTTCAAAAACCGATTCAAAATTTAAATTCAAATTCAACAATAAAAGTTTTCAAATATTAAAACCAAATTGTTTTGGATGTGACAAATAATTAGTTAGTAATATTGGTAGAGAAACAACATTTTTGTAAAATGCTTGGCTACCCTAGACTAATCAAAAACAGTGGCTAAAATAATAATTTAATAGCTTTTTAAATTATAGCACTATTAAACTAGTTTACTTTGGGTCCAAACTAAGTTTGGCAGTGGACTAATTAGTAATACTAATTTAGGTGCTCATTTGGTATTTCATAAAACTAACATAAAAGAAACTTCAAGTGAAAACAGTAAAGAAAATAAAGAAAATGGAAAGTATAAAAAAACAGAAAAACAAACTATCAAGAATAAAACGGGCCACCCCCTCCACTGGGCCACGGCCCAGCTAACCGGCCAGCCTACTAACTAGCCGGCCCAACCGCGGCCTCTACTTCCCCCCTGGATGCCCGAAACCCTAGCCCCACTCGCTCACTTCCCCCCTCCCGCACGACGCCCACTCCGCTCGCTCTCCCCCCTCCTCCCCGATCCAGATCGGATCGGGGGAACGAACCCCGTCGCCCCTTGCGCCCCGACGCCAGCCCGCCACACGCCGGACCACCCCGCCGCCACACGACGCCGCCCCGTCCTCTCATCCTCCCCGACCAGCCACCCAGGGCAACGGCGCCCCTCGCCGCACGCCTGACGCGCCCGGAGCTCGTCCTCGCTGGAGCGCTCCATCGCCGGCCTGCCTCCTCTACGTCGTCGTCGTCCCCATCCTCCTCCCCAAAGGCTCCACCGAGCCTCGCCGACCCTCTTCTCTGCAACGCCGGTGAGGCCACGGCCTCCCTCTCCTCTTCTTCCCTCTCTGTTGCACGTCACCGGCCCGCACCCCGTTTGCCCCTGCTCGACCCAGAGCGCGCGCCCATGCGCTCCCGTGCGCCCTCGCGCACGCGACTAGCGCCATCCAGCCGCAGCCACGATGCCCGTCGCCCCTTGCTGCCTGCGCCCACCGCCGTCTCTACCCTGCGACACCTGGCCGTGTCCGCCCGGGTCGCCGCCGTCGTCCGGGGCCTCATCCCACTCCCGCTGCGTCCGCCGTCCGCTGCGGCGGCCCTCTCCGCCACCGCGGCCGCCCTGGCCTCTGGCCTCGTCCCGCCGCTCCCTGCGGGCGAGCGCCCACACAGCCGCCCGTCGCCCCCATCCCGTGTGGGCTCGGGCGCGTGCCCGCAGCCAGTTACGCCCGCTAGGCCTCTGAGCCACTGACAAGGGGGCCCTGCCCCAGAATGTTTTAATAAAAAAAGGAAAAAATAATAAAAATAAATTATTAATTAATTAATTAGTGGATTAATTAAGTTAATTAATCATGTTTAATTAATCTAATTAACTAGTTAGTTTACTTAAACAGTAATTAGTTTAACCTAAACCCTAATCAACCTAACAGTGTATGACAAGTGGGTCCCACTGGGCCCACACGTCAGTTTGACTAGTCAACACCTCTGTTGACTGCTGATGTCATGATGACGTCAGCAAACACTGTTATGGATAATGTTGAATTAAATTAAATTAATTAAAATTCTAAAAATGATTTAAATATTTTAAAATTAATATAAAATAAACCGTAGCTCGGATGGAAAAACTTTGTACATGAAAGTTGCTCAGAACAACGATACGAATCCAGATACGCAGCCCGTTCATCAGCCACGCGTCCCTAGCATAGTGAACCTGCAACATTTCACCTCCGGTTCATCTGACCGAAAACACGAAACACCGGGGATACATTCCCGGTTGTTCCCCCCCCCTTCATCGGTATCACCTCATACCGTGTTAGGGCACCCCTAGCACCGTTACTTGTCATGTCATGCATCGCTATGCATCTGTTTGCTTAAGTATTTATTGTTTCTTCCCCCCTCTTCTCTCGCTAGACACCAAGACCGACGCCGCTGCTACCCAGTACGACTACGGTGTTGACTGCCCCACTTTCTTGCCAGAGCAACCAGGCAAGCCCCCCCCCCCTTGATCACCAGATATCGCCTATTCTCCTCTATACTGCTTGCATTAGAGTAGTGTAGCATGTTACTGCTTTCCGTTAATCCTATTCTGATGCATAGCCTGACATTGTTGCTACATCTGTTGATACCTTACCTGCAATCCTAAATACTTAGTATAGGATGCTAGTTTATCATCATTGGCCCTACATTCTTGTCAGTCTACCTTGCTATACTATTGGGCCGTGATCACTCGGGAGGTGATCACGGATATATACTATACATACATACATACTATACAGATGGTGACTAAAGTCGGGTCAGCTCGATGAGTACCCGCAAGTGATTCTGATGAGGGGGCTGAAAGGACAGGTGGCTCCATCCCGGTAGAGGTGGGCCTGGGTTCCCGACGGCCCCCGACTGTTACTTTATGGCGGAGCGACAGGGCAGGTTGAGACTGCCTAGGAGAGAGGTGGGCCTGGCCCTGTTCGGCGTTCGCGGATACTTAACACGCTTAACGAGATCTTGGTATTTGATCTGAGTTGGCTACGAGCCTATACGCACTAACCATCTACGTGGGAGTAGTTATGGGTATCCCGGCGTCGTGGTATCAGCCGAAGCACTTTAGACGTCAGCGACGGAGCGGCGCGCGCCGGATTGGAACGTAAGCCTGCTCTTGTATTAAGGGGGCTAGTTCTACTTCCGGCCACCCACGCAACGTGCAGGTGTGCTAAGGGCGATGGGCCCAGACCCCTGTGCGCTTAGGTTTAGACCGGCGTGCTGGCCTCTCTGTTGAGCCTAGGTGGGGCTGCGACGTGTTGATCTTCCGAGGCCGGGCATGACCTAGGAAAGTGTGTCCGGCCAAATGGGATCGAGCGTGTTGGGTAAGTTGGTGCACCCCTGCAGGGAAGTTAATCTATTCGAATAGCCATGATCTTCGGTAACAGGACGACTTGGAGTTGTACCTTGACCTTATGACAACTAGAACCGGATACTTAATAAAACACACCCTTCCAAGTTCCACAGACAACCCGGTGATCGCTTCTCCACAGGGCGACGAGGGGAGGATCGCCGGGTAGGATTATGATATGCGATGCTACTAGAGATGCTACTGCCATGCTACTGGAGATGCTACTTGGAGATGCTACTTGGAGGACTTCAATCTACTCTCTTCTACTTGCTGCAAGACGGAGGCTGCCAGAAGCGTAGTCTTCGACAGGATTAGCTATCTCCCTCTTATTCTGGCATTCTGCAGTTCAGTCCACTGATATGGCCTCCTTACACATATACCCATGCATATGTAGTGTAGTTCCTTGCTTGCGAGTACTTTGGATGAGTACTCACGGTTGCTTTCTCCCCCCTTTTTCCCCCTTTCCTTTCTTTCTGGTTGTCGCAACCAGATGCTGGAGTCCAGGAGCCAGACGCCACCCTCGACGACGACTCCTACTACACCGGAGGGGCCTACTACTACGAGCTACCCACTGACGATGACCAGGAGTAGTTTAGGAGGATCCCAGGCAGGAGGCCTGCGCCTCTTTCGATCTGTATCCCAGTTTGTGCTAGCCTTCTTAAGGCAAACTTGTTTAACTTATGTCTGTACTCAGATATTGTTGCTTCCGCTGACTCGTCTATGATCGAGCTCTTGTATTCGAGCCTTCGAGGCCCCTGGCTTGTAATATGATGCTTGTATGACTTATTTTATTTGTAGAGTTGTGTTGTGATATCTTCCCGTGAGTCCCTGATCTTGATCATACACATTTGCATGTATGATTAGTGTACGATTAAATCGGGGGCGTGACACGATGTCCTGAGGATAGTTATCCAGGGAACACGTGTGGACAAGGTGCACTGATAGATGATTAGAGAGCAGCAAATAAAAATTATGCACTAAAATTGTAGATTTAACTCCGTGTATTGGATTGTTATGTGTGTTGCACCATTCTATCTATGAATTATATGTGGCAACTTGTATGTTCAGCCTCCATGCTCATGTCAACCATCGCGGGTGGGATGGCTTGTCGAAATAGAGGGCGTGGATATGTGGCGTATGTCATTTACAGACAAAGTTCTTAGTTATAATAAAGTACGAAGTGTTTCCATTGGTAAATCTGTTACTAGTGGCGCAGAAGGCATGCTGCTAGTAACCAGTTACCTGTGGCGACATAGTAGTCACTAAGGAGCACATTGTGCATGCCACTAAATAAGCATTCGTCCAGTGGTTTCCAGCTTAGCACATGAGCAGATGATGTTGGAAATATGAGCAATTTACCGAGTGATTTTATTAACAGAAATACTAGATAAAGCATGACTAGTGTAGCAGTGATAAAATAAGCCATGCGATTTGACAAAGAGAAGGTAAACAACATCTTCATATATGAACCGTAACTAAACATATCTTGAGCAGATAGTATAGCAAGTTGCATATATGAAATAGAGTCCAACATATCTAGGGCAAATACTAGAACTAGGAACTGTAGCAGAACCTCTAATAGAAAGGGGACGAACACGTACGGGGCAGCAGCGGCAGAAGCGCTGGACTTGGGGTCGGTGTCCTTGCCAGCCATGTCGTCGAGGAGGTCGTGGACGTCAGGAAAGAAGTCGTCGTCGGGGAAGTAGTCGTTGGAGTCCGGAGCGTCCGTGACGAAGAAATCAGTAGTTGCGCGAAGCGCTCTCCAAAAACCTTATCACCCTTCTCCCGTACAGGACTCAAAAGGTGCAGTTTCAGAGGCCTACTGTCCCGACTCGCGGTGCACGCTGCAAGCCGGGATGAGGAAGATAGCAGCATCGCAGAGATTGGAACCGGTGGCGAGAGGAAGGAGAAGTTCTGGTGCATCACTCTGAGAGGAGCGACCTCCCTTTTATAGGCGCAAGAGAAGGAGGCGAGAGGGCAGCGACGGAAGGTGAAACGAAGAAATGAAGATGAAGCGAATAGCCAGCAGTCGAAGGGCTGCATCGTTCGCATTCAAACTCCACTATCGCAAAAACATTTTAGCTTCTGTGTGACCTTTCGTATACCCGTCGTGCGTGGCAAAAATTAAGACATCGGCTTGGCTCATTCCCGCAACCCTCGGCGCGCCGTGCCGAGGCGTGGCGTGGCGAGGCCGGCGGCGGAGGAGGAGCGTGCGTGGATGTCCCTCTTGTTCTCATGCTCATACATGTGGGGAAAGAACCTCCCTTATAAAAAGGTCCAACTCCCTCTAAACTAGCAATGTGGGACTAAACTTTAGTTCCACCTCTTGCCTTGCATGAATGGGTTGCGTGGGCCTCTAGGATTTATTAGGAATTTCTGAAACTGCTATTGGGCTGGCCCATAATAGACAAAATTCCAGCAACCCCCCACCAGATCCCAAAGGCACACAAAATTTGCCTTTGGTTCCAAAACACAGTTTTATGTACCGGTACTGTAGTGGAGACTGTTAAGTTGAACTTCCACCTAGAACTCTATGCTACACTAGTAAGCAACTTGAACGGTGGACTGGGCCTTGAACTGCAAGTTTTCTGCGAATCTAGCTTCACATAAAGCCTTGACTGATACGTGGCTACCGTGGGTCTTCCCCGCGGGTGGAGCTTATGCGTCATACTCCAAGACCTTTCATGAGTTTACTAGAGAGAACCTTACTCTCATAGATTGCGACGTTTAACAATCAGACTCATATAGGTGCGTTCTTCAAAAGATGTTCTACAGGACAACATCTCTGCTTCAAAGAGCCACTTAGAACACATTAAGTTATACATCAACCTGCCATGCATATTAGGAGAGTATTGCATCTTCATGGAGTGGTATTTTTAACAGTAAGGATACTCTCCTCCTAGTTGACCAACAACTTGTCTTCCACATCTAATTCACGGGATCTCCGATCACAAAGAATAGGTTACCATTGTGAACAACTCATATTGTGGGTCTCATACCCATCTCCCTCGATGCATTATCTATCACATTACGTGATAGACCCTTAGTAAAAGGATCTGCCAGATTTTTAGATGTTTGGATATAATCCAATGCAATAACTCCGGAGTTTTTCATTTTTCTGACAGACTTTAACCTTCTCTGAACATGTCTTGATGACTTCATGTTATCCTTTGATCTGCTCACTTTAGTGATCACAGTTTGATTGTCACAGTTCATAAGGATACCCGGTACAGGTTTCTCAACTACCGGCAAGTCATTCAAGAGCCGACGAAGCCAATCTGCTTCGACCGTAGCTGTATCTAGTGCTGTGAGTTCTGCTTCCATTGTTGACCTCGGTAAGATGGTCTGCTTGCAAGACTTCCAAGAAATAGCGCCACCTTCATGAGTGAATACATATCCACTCGTGGCCTTTATCTCATCATCATCTGAGATCCAGTTTGAGTCACTATACCCTTCAAGCACCTTTGGGTGCCCGGTGTAGTGAACTCCATAATTCGCAGTGCCTTTCAAATAATGCAAAACTCTCTCTAGAGCTTTCCAATGCACATCTCCTGGTTTTGAGACAAACCGACTCAGTTTGCTAACAGCAAAAGAGATGTCAGGTCTTGTAGCACTGGCTAAGTACATAAGCGAGCCAATAATCTGAGAATACTTCAATTGATCTCTAGCAATTCTTCGATTCTTTCGAAGCAGCACGCTAGCATCATATGGTGTTGGAGAGGGCTAGCAGTCACTATAGCCAAAGCGACTCAAGATCTTTTCCACATAGTGAGATTGAAGCAATGTAATCCCACCATCATCATCTCTCAACAACTTGATGTTCAGAATGACATCGGCCACTCCTAAATCCTTCATCTCAAAATAGCGAGATAGGAAATCCTTGACCTCCTTAATAACATTCAGATTTGTTCCGAAAATTAGTATGTCATCAACATACAAGCAAAGCATAACTCCCTCGCCCCCACCATGGCAATAGTACACACATTTGTCAGCTTCGTTCACAACAAAGCCTACAGTTGTTAAAGTTCTTTCAAACTTCTCATGCCACTGTTTGGGTGCTTGCTTGAGTCCATACAAAGACTTCAACAACTTGCACACTTTCCCTTCCTGACCATCTATTACAAACCCATTTGGTTGTTCCATATAAATTTCCTCATCCAACTCTCCATTTAGGAAAGCAGTCTTAACATCCATTTGATGAACGATAAGACCATGTGAGGCAGCTAGTGAAAGTAGAACTCGAATAGTGGTCAGTCGAGCCACAGGTAAGTAAGTATCAAAGAAGTCTTCACCTTCCTTTTGGGTATAACCCTTAGCCACGGGCCTAGCCTTGTACTTTTCGATAGTACCATCAGGCCTAAGCTTCTTCTTGAATACCCATTTGCATCTTATAGGTTTGCACCCATAAGGACGACCAGTTATCTTCCAAGTTTCATTCGCCAAGATGGAATCCATCTCGCTACGAACCGCTTCTTCCTTCCAGTAGTCATCATCTTCCGATGCATAGGCCTCCGAAATAGAACTGGGAGTATCATCTATGAGATACACAAGAAAATCATCACCAAAGGACTTTGTTGTCCTCTGTCTCTTGCTCCTAGTAAGAACTTCATTGTTCTCCTCCACAGGACTTTCAAAGTGTTACATCGAAATGCCAGGTTCGGTTATTGTAACCGGTTCCTGATTTGATGAACTAGGCATCTCCTGATTAGATGAGGTAGCCATATCCTTCACGGAAAAGATATCTTCAAAGAAAGTCGCATCATTCGACTCCATGATCGTACCCACATGCATGTCAGGTACCTTAAATTTTACAACCAAGAATCTATAGCCAATGCTATGAAAAGCATATCCTAGGAAAACACAATCCACAGTCTTTGGTCCAAGCTTCCGCTTCTTTGGAATTGGAACATTGACTTTCACCAAACAACCCCATGTTCGCAGATAAGAGAGTTTTAACCTTTTCTTCTCTCATTCCTCGAATGGAGTTATCTCTTTGTTCTTTGTGGGGACTCGATTTAGGACATGACATGCTGTCAATATCGCCTCCCGGCCCCCACCATGCCTTGGAGAGACCCGATGTGTCTAACATGGCGTTAACCAAATCAGTTAGAGTATGGTTCTTTCTTTCGGCCACCCCATTTGACTAAGGTGAGGAGGGAGGTGTCCTCTCATGGATTATACCATGTTCCTCACAAAAAGCATCAAAATCATTGGAAAAATACTCTCCACCACGGTCGGACCTAAGCCTCTTGATTTTTTGATCAAGTTGGTTTTCCACTTCAGCTTTATAGATCTTGAAAAAGTTCAAAGCCTCATCCTTAGATTTCAAAAGATACACGTGGCAGTATCTAGTGGAGTCATCAATTAATGTCATGAAATATTTCTTTCCACCTTTTGTCAAAACACCATTCATTTCACATAGATCTGAATGTATAAGTTCTAATGGTGCAAGATTTCTCGTCTTCGCAGTCACGTGAGACTTATGAGGTTGCTTAGCTTGCACACACACTTGACACTTAGATCGCTTGACAGTGGTGAAACTAGGGATTAAGTTCAACTTTGCTAGTCGCGACATGCAACCAAAGTTAACATGACAAAGACGTGAATGCCACACATTTGATTCACTATTGTTGCAAATATGATTAACAACTTTATTACAAACGTCTGATAAGGATAGAAGAAACAGGCCTCCTGACTCATAACCTTTACCAACAAAGGTTCCATACTTGGATATTACAAACTTATTCGACTCAAAGACAAGCTTATAGCCATCTCTACATAGAAGAGATCCGCTAACAAGATTTTTATTGACGGAGGGGACATAATGCACGTTCTTTAGCCGCACGATCTTCCCCGAAGTAAACTTCAGATCGACCATGCCAACACCATGAACAGAAGCACTTGAACCGTTGCTCATTAGCACGGTTGAAGTCCCTGCGGTCTGATAAACGAAAACATGGAAATATCACCGCATACATGCACATTAGCACCCGTGTCAATCAACCAATCAGGAGAATGACATACTGAAAGAATAGTGGGAAATATACCATACCCAACATCCTTCATGTTAGTGTATCCAATGACAACATTAGTGGTCTTGCCGCCTTTCCCAGGATGACGCTTGTCATAGCGATTAGGACAACTAGGAGCCCAATGATCAGGATCTCCACACACATGACAAGCACATTTCTTCTTGTCACTCTTCTTCTTGAAGTTCATGTGTTGTACAACCTTGTTCTTCCCATCAAACTTTGCTTTACCATCAAGTTTGCCCTTGTTCTTGAACTTGTGGGACTGGAAGTTTTTCTTCTGTACCAGATTGGTACTAGATCCTCCCTCAATACCTCGAGCACGTGTGTCCTTTGCTCTCGCCTTTTCTTCCACATCAAGAGTACCAATGAGATCCAGAATGGAAAACTCCTGTCTCTTATGCTTCAGTAAGGTAGCAAAGTTCCTCCATGAAGGAGGAAGCTTAGTGATGATACCCCCGGCAACAAACGTGTACGGTAGCATGCAATTGAAGTGCTCAAGTTCTCTAGCAAATGACTGTATCTCATGAGCCTGCTCAACCACGGAGCTCTTCAGTCATCCTGTAATCATAGAATTGCTCCATGATGTACAGCTCAGTGCCGGCATCCGAGACCCCAAACTTGGCCTCGAGTGCGTCCCACATATCTTTTCCATTGTCAATTGACGCATAAGCATAAACTATGTTCTCACCAAAAACACTCAAGAGAGCAGCCTTAAACAGAGTGTCCATTTTCTGAAAAGCTTGTGCCTGTTGAGCATCAAGTTCTCCTTCAGGTCCGCCAAGAGTGGCGTCATAGCAACTCATGGTTTGAAACCATAAGACTGCTCTCACGCGCCACCTCTTATAGTGGATACCCTCAAACATAGGAGGTCTCATGGAAGCAGCAAAACCACTTGGGGTAAATTGCCTATAATAAGGTTTTTGGATTGTTGGAAATATGAGCAATTTACCGAGTGATTTTATTAACAGAAATACTAGATAAAGCATGACTAGTGTAGCAGTGATAAAACAAGCCATGCGATTTGACAAAGAGAAGATAAACAACATCTTCATATATGAACCATAACTAAACATATCTTAAGCAGACAGTATAGCAAATTGCATATATGAAATAGAGTCTAACATATCTAGGGCAAATACTAAAACTAGGAACTGTAGCAGAACCTCTAATAGAAAGGGGACGAACACGTACGGGGCAGCAGCAGCAGAAGCGCTGGACTTGGGGTCGATGTCCTCGCCAGCCATGTCGTCGAGGAGGTCATGGACGTCGGGGAAGAAGTTGTCGTCGGGGAAGTAGTCGTCGGAGTCCGGGGCGTCCGTGATGAAGAAGCCAGTAGTCGCGTGAAGCGCTCCCCAAAAACCTTATCACCCTTCTCCCGTACAGGACTCAAAAGGTGCGGCTTCGGAGGCCTACTGTCCCGACTCGCGGTGCACGCCGCAAGCCGGGATGAGGAAGACAGCAGCAGCGCAGAGATTGGAACCAGTGGCGAGAGGAAGGAGAAGTTCTGGTGCATCACTCTGAGAGGAGCGACCTCTCTTTTATAGGCGCAAGAGAAGGAGGCGAGAGGGCAGCGACGGAAGGTGAAACGAAGAGACGAAGATGAAGCAAACAGCCAGCAGCCGAATGGCTGCACCGTTCGCATTCAAACTCCACTATCGCAAAAACGTTTCAGCTTCTGTGTGACCTTTCGTATACCCGTCGTGCGTGGCAAAAATTTAGACATCGGCTCGGCTCATTCCCGCAACCCGCGGCGCGTCGTGCCGAGGCGGGCGACAGAGGAGGAGCGCGCGTGGATGTCCCTCTTGTTCTCATGCTGATACATGTGGGGAAAGAACCTTCCTTATAAAGAGGTCCAACTCCCTCTAAACTAGCAATGTGGGACTAAACTTTAGTTCCATCTCTTGCCTTGCACGAATGGGCTGCGTGGGCCTCTAGGATTTATTAGGAATTTCTGAAACTGCTATTGAGCTGGCCCATAATAGACAAAATTCCAGCAGATGAGTAGGTCCTATCTACACATCCTGTTCTGATCGTTCACCTTGAAGCTTGTGAGTTGACATCCTATCAGCTAACCATGCCATCATGCTCATGCATAGTAATCTCTCGATCATATAAGCCCATGTAAGAAGAAGTAGGGTTGTTACTCGTCTAATAAGGGTCCGAGCCTAGGTAAAACTCCTCCCATGTGTCCTACCAAACGAATTACGGTGGAACCTATATGACGCCCGATCCTATATGACGCGCAACTTTGCTGAAGCCAGAGGCTAATGGCCGGTCCATTTGGCACGTCCGCTCGTTTTCCTTTTCCGATTTTTTTGTCTGTGGTTTTTGGTTTCGGTTTTTCTTTTTCATTTTTTTCCTTTATTTGTTACTTTTAAGATTTTGATTTTCCTTTTTTTTCAAGTTTCCCATTCCTTTTTTTACAGTTTTGTAATATACTATGAACATTTTTTCTAAAATATGGTGAACATTTATTTAAAATACAATGAATATTATTTTAATATATGATTAACATTTTTATGTTATATACATTGAACATTTTTAATATATGATAAATGTTTTCTCAATTATACGATGAACATTTTTATAACACACACCAAGCATTACACACACACACACACACACACACACACACACACACACACACACACACACACACACACACACACATATATATATATATATATTATACGAATATAATTTCCTACTTTTTATAGGTTTTAAAAGTATCTAGCTGCTAAAAACAACAACCAGTTTTTTGGGTGAAAAACCGACCAAAAAACAAAGAAAATAATAGAAAACCAAGTCACGTGTAGAGTGGGCCGGCACATCTGCGCTGGCCTTCATCGAACGGTAACTTGTTTGATGCCCATAGGCGTCATGCAGGAGCTCTCATAAATTTACGTGTGACTAGAAGAACGCCCGTACGTTGCAACGGGGTCACATTAACTTTAAGAGTTCAATATTAATATTTTCATACATATCAAGTGACATTGACGTCCTTTTTTACCATCAAATCCTCACACACACACTCTCTGCCTTCCTTTTCCTCACTCTCTCTCCCCCCCTCTCTCTCTAACACACACACACATATCCATATTATTGGGTACGGAACCATAATCAATCTATTTCACACACACGCTAGTGCATAACAATATGGATTATGTGTATCATATTTGCCACCACAACTGAGGGAATTAATTTCATGTAAATCGGCTAGCCACAGCTCCAAGAATACGCGGAGGATGTGGCCCGCTTCCAAGTGCGTCTGCGCTCCGGCCACCCACGTCGGGTCCTTCAAGTGCCGCTTCCACCGCACCAACTCCCAAGGCCAGGGAAGCCGCCCTTCTTCGCCCCCTTCACCGACCGCGGCCAACGCGGTGCCGCGGCACCCGGCCTCGCCGTTCTCGTCCTCCGGCACCGTCACGACCCAGTGACGTAGCCCAAGCATGGGCCTCGAGAATCAAGAACGCTCGACAACGGAGAGGGAAGAGAAGATCATATACATGTCATAAGAAAGGGAGTTTATTTACCGCTCCCTCGATGTATTGTTTCCTTTGTTTGGAGATTGATTACCATCCATGAGTTAAGGTAAGGTTAATGTGATTGAGCGATTTTTTCTGAAAATCAATTATTTATTTTCTAATTAATGTGATTGAGCGATTTAAGGTAAGGTTAATTAATTTAGATTTGATCTTTAGAGATTGTTCATGATTGATTCTACATTACTAAATAACTTGCGCCAGTATGGAAAGTTCTGATTTGTTCAGGTTTCTTTCGTTGTGTGAGAGGGTGACGCGAAAATAAACCGATGAAGTGGGGGGAGGGGACGAAAAAAATCTATGAAAAAACCCAGCGAAGGTGAGAGGAGGTACCAAAAAAAACCATGGGAGGTGAGACGAAAAAAACCCTCCCATACTTCATGCAGGAAGAGCACACATTCATAAGCTAACGGTTTCACAATGCGTTCTTGCTGATAGTAATCGAACCAAATGAAACGATGGACAAGCAGATTGATTAAGGAACTCTAGGTAATACTTCATGTCGTAAGCATTGGCTCAAAAAGTTAATTTGTAAGTAACAAAAAAAGGCCTAGAAGAATAGTTCTACCTAAATAAAGTTTACTGCTGCACATGAGCAGATCCACACGAAGCAGAGGGGAGGTGGAGCAGGCCGGTAACCAGGGGAAGGAGCAGAGTGGGAGAAGATTTACACCGCCGTCTCCACTGGATATGGTGTCTCCGCCGCATCTGTGGAGGCGCCGTGGCTCCGCCTCGGATGGTGCTCGTGGCTATGGTGAAGAGGAGGGGCGACGCATGGGCAAAGATGCAGGCGGTACTCGTGGCCAAAATAGTGGGTCGTTCGAGCTGCGGAAGGGAGGAGGGGATCGCCGGGAGGCGGCGAGATCGGTGGGCGGCGGCGGCGGCCAGGTAGGGAAGTCGAGGTAGGGCGTTGTGTTTTTTTAGGGGAATTGCTTGTGAAAATAACGTGCCACAACGATGTAGCGAGCGGATCCCCTTAAAAAAGACGTAGCGAGTGGATTCCCTTAAAACTGGTAGGAATGGACACGATTGATGACGCTGATAAATAGTGGTGAATGTTGGCCTAATTTACTATCATCATGCATGGAAACGAATCATCAAGAAAAAGAATACTTCCTATTACTACGCTCATAGGAAGCTTCCTAATCTCTGCTACCAAACAGTTTCTGCCCAAACAAGGAAGGAAAGTTATGGACCTGATTCGAAAGGAAACAAACGTTATGAAGATTAATTAATTTAGATTTGATCTTTAGAGATTGATTGTGATTGATTCTTTTACATAAAGACATTACTAAATAATTTGTGTCAGTATGGAAAGTTCTGATCCGTTCAGTTTTTTTCGGTGTGTGAGAGGGTGAAGCGAAAATAAACCGATGAAGTGGGGGGAGGGGACGAAAAAAAATCTACGAAAAAACCAGCAAAGGTGGGAGGAGGTACCAAAAAAACCCATGGTAGGTGGGACGAAAAAAAACCTGGAAGCGAGACTACCAACTGCTTCATTAGGAGTAGAGATCATGCATGGAAACGAATCATCAAGAAAAAGAATACTTCCTATTACTACGCTCATAGGAAGCTTCCTAATCTCTGCTACCAAACAGTTTCTGCCCAAACAAGGAAGGAAAGTTATGGACCTGATTCGGAAGGAAACAAACGTTATGAAGATCAATTAATTTAGATTTGATCTTTAGAGATTGATTGTGATTGATTCTTTTACATAAAGACATTACTAAATAATTTGTGTCAGTATGGAAAGTTCTGATCCGTTCAGTTTTTTCGGTGTGTGAGAGGGTGAAGCGAAAATAAACCGATGAAGTGGGGGGAGGGGACGAAAAAAATCTACGAAAAAACCAGCGAAGGTGGGAGGAGGTACCAAAAAAAACATGGTAGGTGGGACGAAAAAAAACCTGGAAGTGAGACTACCAACTGCTCCATTAGGAGTAGAGATTACCGTATTGTTGGTTTGTACATTGCGAAACAACCTTGATAACGTGCTTCAGCCAGGTTCATTGGCTTTCTTCATATTTTGGGACAAACTTTGACTATCAATATGATTAACTAAATATGATTATATGCTGCAAAAAGTATATTATTGGATTTATATTTGATAGAAATTCTCAACGTTACAATTTTTTGTGATATATAGTTTATATTTTGTTACTTAACTTTATAATCAAAATTTGACCCAAAGTATGAGGACTTACAAATTCAGACGAAGGAAATATGAAATTTGAATGTCAAGGTCGACCTACCTGCATTTACTAGCTAAATATAGAGCATTTTATTTCCTATAGCCAATACTAGCAAATCTCCCGTAACTAATACTCCCTCCGTCCCAAAATTCTTGTCTTAGATTTGTCTAGATACAGATGTATAGATCCACCAGCTTGCACAATTACTTGTGACCAAATATAGAATTAATAGTAGATTTCTCGTAATTAATAGTGGGACTAGATGATAAGCCACCAGCTTGGCACAATTACTTGTTAATATATATATATAGCAATTAGCAGGTATACGGTTGTCATTCATAGGCAAACAATCCCTACAAACGAATTCGAATCATTATATCAGGAAGCTTATACTACCATGGAGAGAAGCAAGGTGCTTATGCTGGCAATCCTTCCGTGCATCCTAATATTTTCTCAGGGTAAGTACACACCATCAATTAGGTGAACTTCTAGTAAGATTGGTTAGTCTACATAATTTTGGACAATCCGGTTGAGAAGCACTACATATTTTTTTTTCCGAATATTGAAGCACAACATAATTTTACCAAATACCGGACTAAATGAGAACACACGTACTTGCATGCAGGACAAACAACTGATCAAGTGGATAGTAGCAAGATCCAACTGTGCGGGTGCCAAGAGAAATCTCATCCCTGCCTGAATAATTTATGTTTCTGTTGTGTACTGGAGCAAGATGTTTGCTTTAGGATCATCAACGAATGCATTTGTGGTCCTAATTGCACCTCTTTACATCCAACCTTCCCTCCTCCCCTCTCTTTGCCTTAAAACACTGCCAGATTGTTGCGATGAAAAGTAATGTCATCGATATCTTGCAATAAAGAAAATAAGTTGTAGTCATTACAGGCATAGCTTTACCAAAATGATAAGCGCCAACATGTGGCATGAAGCAACATGGTCCAAACGCTTTCATTACTATCCATTTTGCCACATCAAACAGATGATATCAACATAATCTTTTTAGTTTTTTAGACTTAAAAATTATTTATCTCTTAAATAAAAAAATCCAATAAAAATCGGTTTTCAACGTTAAATCTGTCTCGACGAGATCTTCAAAACTAGATCTCATATTGATATGTTTTGTGGACTTTTTTTGGGCCAAACGTTGCCATGACGTTACATGGAAGTTGTCATAGTATTTACACTAAAGTTGTCATGATATGTTTCATCTATTTTTTTTCTTCTAGATTTAAAACTACCATTGTATTTTAACTACTTTCCACGGAAAATTTTATTAATTGACCATGGAATTTTTAGTAATTAACCACGGCAAATTTAGTTCATGGATCATGGAAAAAAATTGTAATTCATGATGGCAATTTTAGTTTATAGATCATGACCATTTTAGTATTTTGACAATGGAAATTATTTTTGTATGAACCCCCAAAAAACATAGATCCCAAGGGATTCAAACTCAGGCAGTTCGCTCCACGTCCAAAGCTTGTTAACCACGAACTACTGGCCTTGAGTGGTTAGAAACAGCGTGAGACATATAACATTTTTGTAGCGCTATTTGTTGCACATAACAATGTACTATATCGCGTCAATTTTTTGGGAACAAAAAAAAATCATGACTAGAAAAGGTTCATGGATTTTAAAAATAAGTTCATCAATTTTGAAAAAAGTTCATGGACTTTCAACAAAAATCTACAAAATTGAAAAAACTTCATCGAATTTGAAAAAAAGTTCATTGAATTTGGAAAACAAAGTTCACAATTTTTTTTAAAAAGTTCACTAAATTAGAAAAAAGTTCATCAAATTTGGAAAAAGTTCATTGAAACTTCAGTGAATTTTTAAAAAAAGTTCATCGAATTTGAAAAAAGTTCATTGAAATTAAAAAAAGTTCAGCGAATTTGAAAAAATTACATCAATTTGAAGAATTATAAAAAAAACCATCAAGCCAGGAAGAATAAAAAGAAAAACAAAAACAATAAATGAAAAAGCAAGAAGGAAGAAGGAAAAAGGATAAAAGGAAAGATGAGCTAAGAAAAGATGTGAAAGGATGTTATCGACCAGGTCGAGCTAGGTGGCGCGCTGGTTACTGCCTGTAAATTGGAAGCCGATGTCGGGAGCGTGTACAAAACGGATAGGAGATAGGGTGAGCTCTCACCCAGTGCGGGACGCTGCAGGCGCCCATTTGCAGAATACACATTAACGGGCGCTTGCAACGCCAAAAAGGATTCGCCCAAGAAGAGATGAGAGCTCCTCTCCAGCGCCTTCCGTGCCCGTTAGCAAACCCAGCGTCTGCTGCGTCGCTTGCATGGGCTTGGCCCAGCAACGCACGCTGGCTCCCACTCGCTCGCTAGCCGCCCGCTCGATCGTTTGTTTCTTCTTTCCCTTCCCCAAAATTGCTACAGTATGTCATGATTTCTCTTAGTATAAAAATCAACCGGTTTTCCCTAAAAAAACAACTGGTTTTCTATAGTACATACTCTTCTTCTTAGGAAAAGTTCATCGAATTCGAAAAAAAGTTCATCGAAATTTAGAAAGATTTCGTTGAATATCTAAATAGTTCATCAAATTTGCAAAAAAGTTCATCAATTTTAAAAAAATCGTCAAATACGAAAAAAAGTTCGTCAAATTTGAAAAATGTTCATTGAATTTGAAAAATGAATATGAAAAAAAGTTCATCGAATTTGAAATTTTTTTATCGGATCCAAAAAAGATTCATCGAGGTTGAAAAAATGTTCGCCAGATTTGAAAAAAGTTCATCGATTATGGAAAAAGTTCATGAATTTGTAAACAAAAAGTTCATCCATTTTTCTGGAAAAAAAGGAAGAAATAAATTTTCTCGAATTTGAAAAAAAGGGAAAAAGGAAAGATGAAAGAAAAAATCAGAGAAAAGATGTAAGTTATCACATCAAGCTTGGTGGCGCGGCGGTTGTTGCGTAGTCTCACGTGGTCGAGGTTCGATTCTCCCTTGAGTGCTCTTTTTTGCGTTATAAAAACGTATAGATAACGTTGAGATGGACCGGCCAGTTAGGAGGGGGGGTGTGCGCCCGTTTGTGGAAACAGCTCTATCGGGCGCAAAGGGCGCCAAATAGGATTTGGGCCATTTGGCGCTCCCCTGACGCGAGGTTTCCCTACGTAATTGTAGGGGTAGATGGGCCAGAAGCCCAGAACTGCACCATTTTGGTAAAACCCTAAACCTCGCCATTTCTAGTTCCCCACCACGCCACCACCGCCGTCCCCACCTTCTCCGACGAAACCCTAGCGATGGCGTTCCGCGGCGCAGCCTCCCGCTCCTTCCTCGCCGCCGTCCGCGGTCGCACCGCCTCCACTGCCCCGCGCGTACGCGCGGCCCCCATTCCCGCGGCCCCTCCCCGTCGCATCCCTGCCTCAGCGCCCTCCTCCCCTCTCGCCGCCGCAAGGTAGTCGGGACGAAATGCCTCCCCGATACGCCAGAAATCAGTGATGTGATGTGACTGTAACAAGTGGTCTTAATCCTATGCAGGCCATTGGCGGCGTTGATGGGGTCGCCGGTGTTGGTTGCCGCAAGGCTGACGGGGCACTGCGCGGCGAGCGCGCGGGCGTGCTGTGAGCTCTCCCAGGGTACCCCCTTCTGCCGCACTTGTCAGGATCGCTAACAAGTTAGTTATCATGAAAACATCGTACCTGCCTGCATCACAAGCTGCCCCTTTAACATTCTAGATGCATAATTATTTTTGGGGAACGTTCTAGATGTGAAATAATGCTTATGCAATCATTACTTGCGTGATGATTTGATATGTGTGCATTGGGGAGGATTGCTATCATGGCTTGAAATTTCTCCTGGTTGGAGGGTTGTGGTCTGCGGACCATTGTTTTCCGTTATTTGCTCTATCACTGCAATGGTGCATTTTGGTACTAATAGGTTTTAATATGGAAGTATGTATATGTCCAGTGTATTTTGTATTTGAGTATGTCATGTTTAGTTGAAATTGCTTGATGACTATAGTCATGATAATAATATAATTCAGCGTTGGAAATATTTGGAAATGATTTTTCCTACTGAATTCAAGGGGTTAAAATGCATGATGTGTTTGTCCACATAATGTATGAATTGTATCTGATGCAGTGTTGTTTCGACACTCATTAGTCATTACTAACCTCTAGGAGCCATCTTGATCAGAAGCATATCCTTACATGTGAAATGCTGTTTGGCTGGATTACGTGGGTTAGCTTATTGCACATTAGTCTAGCTTAACCCTTGGTTGGGGGCGATTAGAAGGCTTTGACGAGGTTGACATAGTACATAACTACCTTACATCATAATAAACCTTGGTCATTATTTGCTTTAAAGTGCGAAATGGTATTTGTCTGAATTATGTGCGTTAGCTTATTGCCCATTAGGCTAGCTTAATCTTTGGTTAGGGTGATTAGAAGACTTTGACGGGGTTGACGTAAGCACATAACCCCACCTCATAATCCGTTACAAACCTAAACTAATCTTAGATTCGTTCTTATCCATTTTTTCATCAGACAGACTTCAGTTGGTCGTGTGTGTGCTGTTTGTTCCCTGAAGTGTGCCAAATTGTTTTCCTTGTTTTTTCGTGGTGCTGTTTGTGCGCAACGATGTTTTTCGACTGGACGATGGGTTGGCGCCTAGCACCTAACTGGCTAATACCCGGGTTCTCAGGCTAGGCGTCCACCTTTAGAACAGTGGTATGGTCTACTGATGGCATAGGATCAAAATGATTTTTCTTGCGAAATATTTTATCAATAAGTGACATAATTGACATTGTAGTGGAGAATTGTGTTTGCCCGATGATGTATCCAACTATCCATCGTTTGCTGTTTTGATGAATTTATATTGCAGCAATACAACTAATATAAGAGCATACAAAATTGGGATTTGATAGGGAAAAATGGGAAAGATGGTTGACGCAGAGGACAGCCAGAATAATTTTGGGACCCATTGCGTCAAATAATGTAGGTCTCTCTATTCCCATGACTGTTTTTGTTAGCAAGAAAATAAAGGAATTGTGTATCAAGGATCATTAGAGATTAAGAGTCGAAAACATCTGAGTCAGTTGCTGGGGTGCTGACTCATGAACTAGCTGCAACACGACTAGTCGAGGTTTCAGTTGGAAGCCAAAAAAAGGCTCATAGACTAGTCCTCATGGTTAATCATGTCTAGTTGAGCGACTCTTTATCATTGTTAAGGATAACCATGAATCAGTTTATAGTCATGTAAGGATTGTTAAATTACATGGTAAACATCCCTGAGGGGATGGCCAAGCACCAATGGCTTCTCTGAGGGAGAGGAAATTTTGCACCTGACCTGTAGAAAATAGCAAGGGAAAAAGCACTAGGCGTTACTTGTGCATTTTGCCACTGCCTAGAGTGCATCTCGCCTAAGTGCATGCCTAGGCATGCTTAAGTGCGCACCTAGCATGATTAATGACACACTTTTTCCCTGAAAATTGTTTGTTTGGAAGTGAGGGAGGTTCTTAAATGGAACCTTGGTATTAATGCGCATAGAACACGAATAGAAACTATAATATGGAAAATGTGTAACAAAAAATGGAAATAGCAAACCGGGATAGACTGGTAATCATGCGCCTTGGTCTGATAATTTTCTGAAATCTGTTTTAAATTCTTGCAGACAGTACATATGGATGTTTGTCTTATGTCTCAAGATCCTGAATGTAAATTATCACTTAAGTGGTCCACTGTGCCAAAATGTTAACCATTCTATTAGTGCATTGGTTCTCACATTAAATTTCATTTCATCTCTCATATTGAACTATGTCCTCATGTACAGTATGAATGTGCACCAGATCCCAATTTTTCTGCACTGCTCTTCGGATTATGTTAGACTGTAAAAAATGTGCAAAAAACTCCCTTCTCTAACTAATCTCCACATAAAGTAGTAAATAACAGTGCATTGTGAAAATTTTGATTCGAGAGTTCTATAGTTGGGCTGTTAGGAAATGGAGATGATGAATGACGGTTGGGCGACCAATTTAAAGCATGGTGAAGGTGCTGATGTTGAAGCAGTGCACTTCTGTTATTTTGTCAATCTTGTGGCTGTAAGAAATGGTTAATGTGAATTGAATAGCCGCGATGAAATAAATTGGCTGTATTACTAGACGTGGTCATGAAAATTATAGCTTTTAACTTTATCTGCTGCCTTATGTTCTGTGTATATGACGTGGGACATCTGGGCTGTCAGCAGTATTTGCTATTAAATATTTCAAAATCATTCTGTGTTTTCACATATTCATTTCCTAATTATCACCTGTTCCATTCCGGCTTGAAATAGTCATATATCCTAGAAAAGCTGCATCATAACTTTCATGATTAGGGGGGTGCTATCTTTTAAATATGGCGATTTGACAATGGAAACCAATAATCTTTCAAGCCAAGGTTTTCCAGTTCTGTTTATTCCAAGAATGCAGCTTATGTTTACTGTCAAGTATTGTTAGTTAGAATTTTATGTCCTGCACTCCTGCTAGTATGTGCAATGATTTTGATTCCATAGCATGTTGTAAACCTCATCGAATAAAATGCACCGACCTATCTGAACATTACCATTTTGCTCTTGTACTGCCAATGTTTTCTTTTATGATTTTCATGTCGAATCTACCTGGCATGCAACCTTATTTTGCAGGTACTTAAAGGACGAGTTGCTGCCCTTCGCAAGGATACAACAGTTCTTTTGGGTGCATCTCTTTGGAAGCTCTTCTGAGTTCAGTTCGTTTTCCTGGATTCTGCAAAGTTACAAGAAACTCCCCACTCCCAGTGCTAGCTTTTGTCTCCTAGACAAACGGACATTCTACTTGATATTTATATATGATGAATAACGTCCTTTTGATCAGCACATGTTTCATTGGATGGTTCTTGTTTGTGATGCGTGTTGAAATCTTTAATTCATAATCGGTATCATGCTGTTTCTCCATGAGTTAACACTCGTAGCGAATTTGTAACTGGGAGTTCAATGAAATCAAAGAAAACCCACATGTGATCTGTGAGTATTATCGTTGATGGCCGAACTGTAGATCTGTTGTGCTTTCAACCGTTTAAATTTATGAATTTAAAATTTCTGCTGTAATTTATAAATAACTGGTCTTGACATGATGGTAATCTTTTTCTCTGTTTTTCTCTGTTACTATAATTTCTTTCCCTTGTCAAGTATGGTTTTCTCATGTTCCCACAGTCAAGGGAACTCGGTGACATCATTTTTGATCCTATAGGTTCAACAGGAAGCTTCTTCCGTGCACCTGGATAACGTTTACATAGATAAAAGTGAACTTGGTAGATACTCCGTAGCAGGTATGAAATACATCACGATTACCGGGATAAGTTCGAACCACCAGCTTCTGTTATTATTCCAGTGATACAGCTGCAAGTTCTACGGGTACAGTCGAGCACATAAGTTCACACAGGCACAGATCAGGTTCAGCGCACCAGGACGAAGCGGCCGTGCAGCCTCCGCAGGACGTGAACGTTGGCCGCCGGTCGCCGCGCACCCTCCATTAACTCGAAAACACACACGTCGTGTGCAAGGAGGCCGTTGTCGCGGGCGAAGTTGCGCCATCCGAGACCGCAGAGGCCCCGGTAGTGGTCTCCGCTCGCGTAGCGGACGTGCCACCTCCCTTTCCCGCTGGCTCTCCGCAGAATGATCTCTTTGCCAATTGTTCCCAAGTACTTGCCTACAAACTCCGAGGGGACACGCTGCGGAACAAAACAGCATGGCGCGATTCGAACGAAGTTTAGCATTCTACTCAAAGTTTCGACACGAAGTTCACCATAATTGCTGAATATATTTTGTCACTGCAACCTGCAACTTTGGTCTGGGTTCCAGAAGGAAGATTACACTTACCACAATGCTGGTCCGGTTGGTGCCGCAGACATGGTTCGGGTGCATCACATTCACGAACACCGGGTTTCTTGGCCCAGTCGGGACAGGGACGCTTGATATCTCCTCCTTGTCTTCCTCCGTCAGATGGAACTCGCTCACGGGCCCATTCTTGCAGAAGTAGTACCTATTCTTGGCAGCCGCCTCACCATGATCCATGTCAACATCTTCGTGGCCTGCAGCAGGCTCAACCGGTAAATACATAACATGCATCTGCAACATTAGTTACACATAAAATTGCAACTGGTGCATTCTAATTAGTACTGCATGTCATGCCTATATCGTGACACAAGTCATGTTTACCTGCCCGGGCAATGCTCTTGCCGGTGCCTCTGTAAAGCGTCATCTCCAGGCCAGCACCATCGCCTTTCGCCGCCGGTGGCGGATGCGGTGCGCGTTCTTCAGCTTTGTTGGAAGCCTGGTAGCCGCATCGGCGGCCTTTAGCTCTGGCAGAGTTCTCTGCTATGTCATTGTCATCACAGGCACGACGTTTGACAGGACGAGGAGGTGGTGGTTTCTGGCAGCCGGTCGAGTCGAACATCAGGACATCAAAGGAGGACGCTCCACCATATTTGAAGAGCAGGCGGTCTCCTTCCCCGATACCGTGACCGTCGACAAACTCCTTCCACCCAGACCGGAGGACTACTTCGTCCGTGTCGCCGGCTACTTTGATGCTCCAAGATTTGCCACTGGGGGGCTTCAGATTGATGACTTCAGAGATGCGCCCGTTGAAGTTCTTTGCAAACCTACCAGGTAAGCTCTACAGGAAGAACAAGTAGTGTTATGAATGATACAAAATCGAGATCCACGCTTGAGTTTACAAAGGCAATATAAGCAAATGCAAAGAGAAAGCTCTGCAGTGCAGGCTGGGAGGCAGAAGGAAGATTCCTGACCATGCTTTGGGTGAAGTCCCCAACCATGAGCTTGAAGAAGTGCTTGTTCTCATCAGCCATGTGGCTCCAGTAGCAATGCTCTTGCCACTCCGCGCAGCGCTCGCAGTTCTTGCCCATCTTCTGCATCTGGGAGGGTATCAGGGAAAGATCACAGAGGATGGATGGATGGAGGTGTGCAGTCGGAGATGATAACCCACCTGGTGTTCTGATAGCACAGGCGGTGCTTCCTATGGGCACTGGACTCTGGAATGCACTACGGCATGTCGGCACACTAGTCACTCTAGTCTAAGGCAATGTGTAGACCAGCTGACAGGGTGACACGTTGCTAGGCAGGGTGACAACTGTCGGAAGGTTGTTTCTTCACCTGTCTGTTCGTATCGGAAACGAAATGCAACCAGGATTATTAAAAAAATGGATTATTAGAAGCATCTACACCAGTATTGAGACGAGCTTTAGAACAAAAAAAAAAGAGTTTTCACACATTTCCATAGTGTATTTTTGCCTGTCAAAATAAAAATGTTATAGGCAAATTGTGTTGAATTATAGATACCATGTGACATCCTCCAATCTATTAAAAAGAATTATAGATGTATCTTGGGCTCATATAAACAATATTTTTTGGTTAATCTCGTGATGCCATAGTGGGAAGTTCAGTACCATATTGTTAGTGAAGAAGAGTTGAGACCTTTATAAGAGATTCTTTTCTACTCCCTCCGTTTATAAATATTTGTCTTTTTAGTGATTTAAATGGACTACCACATACGGATGTACTCCCTCCGTCCGAAAATACTTGTCATCAAAATGGATAAAAAGAGATGTATCTAGAACTAAAATACATCTAGATACATCCCCTTTTGTTCATTTTTATGACAAATATTTTCCGGACGGAGGGAGTATATAGACATATTTTAGAGTATAGATTCACTCATTTTGCTCTGTATGTAGTCACTAATTGAAATCTCAAAAAAGACAAATATTTAGAAACAGAGGGGGTATATGCTATTAAACCTTGAGAAGAGGAGTGCTACAAGTGCACTCCTAACCGCCCCCGCCTCGCCTGCGTTGTGTTTATTTTAGCCGGTCAAGAACGGTTAATTAATTAGAGATCATCTGCACCCCTGTAAATCCTAGGCCTCCGCCGTCTATATAAAGGGAGGTCGGGGAACCTTTACCATCATGTAATCTCAGATAGAAACTCTCCGTAGCAAATCCTAAACTTTATTGTAGTCCCTCGCACGAGGTATCCCATCACTATGAATAATAAGAAGCAGGATGTAGGGTATTACTCTCCGGAGGCCCGAACCTGGGTAACTTGTGCGTGTGGGTTGCGTCCCGGTACTTCCGACTACGTCAGGAACCCTACCGAGGGATCTGACGGTATTTTGCACCATCAGGTTTCATATTCATGTTTGGGGGCTTCGTCTCTGGATTTGAGTATCGGCGAAGGGGACCATTGGAAAGCGGAAATGTTGGCGTCAAGGCTTCTGTGGCAAAGATGATGGGACAGCGATGCCGGACCCGCTGCAATGGTTGAGATAGTCGACTCTTCTTCGACATGTCCGTGGGATTGCCTCGATGATACGGAGCATCCTATGGTCATCCCCATGGACCTACCGTCATCTCACCGGCAACTATGCCTCCCGGACTCGCAGTTGTGACAGATGACGGATCTCGAGATCCGACCACCCAGCCTTAGGCCGACCACCTCCGACGGAGGAGATGGCCACCACCTCCATAATCCTCGTGATGCGTGGCAGACCCAAAGTGTCTACACGAGCTATCATCGAGGCTGATGAGAGGCAGCAGAAGAGGATGTAACAGCAACAACCCTAGATCGAGCCCGCCTACCACGCCGCCGCCTCCCGCCAATCCCGCCATCTGCAGCAGAGCACTCGACGCATCCCGGCCGCCGTTGCTTGCCATCCACGTCGCAATGGGGTGAAGATCTGACCGTTGCCGCCGACTCAAACCCCCGGACGCCAGAGGAGTTCCGCCGCTGCCGCGCCACACCGATGCCCGGCGACGTTGCCGACGGCAGCGGAGGGAGGGGGATGCGTAGGGGTCGCGGGGAGGGTAGGTGGTAGCCGCCCGGTGCGGCCTGGCGGCGGCCATACGGGGTTGGAAGACCCACGGGGTCCAAAGGTGTAACTAGGGACGAAAAACAATGTCGGTCCGCGTTTTAACAGTCGTAATCTGCAATGTGTTGTAAAACACGTTAACAATATAATTGCCATAGAATGTTCGTCCGTGGTGTATTACCAATGTGTTTTGACAATGTTACAGTTGTGCGCGATACAAATGTTATTGCGCGAAGCAATGCGTGTGCCGCTCAACGTATTGTGATGATTTTTATCCGGTTTTTCACTAATTAATTGGACAACTCTCTGCTTAATTAGTGGATGAGACACACTTTCTGAGGACCAGCCGCGTAGCAGTGAGGCAGAGACGAGGGGTTTAACCTCCCTTTTTCAAAGGAAATAAAAACAAAGCCATGACTTAACCTGGCCATTGCAAGCAAACTAACCATGGATCACACAAAGTGTATCACGGGACTAGGCAGAGTAATGCCGCATTAACCAGAAACGACAGGAACAATTGCAGGATTCAGCAGAGTAACAGGCAAGACCAGCATCCCAAAATTCATTCTTTGCGAATGATATAAACATCCATAGTGTACTTCTTGTTCTTCAGTAGCTTGAAGAGGCAGATATCTCCCAGCCTCAAATTGTTCCCACACACAAACTGTCTCCACCCTTTCAAGAGCCTTTTACTACCGTACTGACTAATGCAACACCGCACCTTCCAGATCTTGCCATGGCGTCGAAGCTCAATTGTTTCGTCCTCAAATGGAAGGTAAACCTCAGCATATTCTCTGCATATTTCCTGAAAAAGAGGGCAAAGTTATTGAATGGTGGCAATTCCATAGTAAAAAACAAATAGCAGAAAAACTCAAGTGCATAGCTATCAGAAAAGTACTACTCCTAGAAAAACTAGAGGCATAGCGTGCACGACTGGAATAGAACTTCAGTCTCATTACATCGACAAAAATGCAAAAAATTATCATGCGTTCAGTGACAGAGATTTTCAGTTCTGAACTCACCAACGTATAAGGTTTTCCATGAATACTGCTCTTCCTTATGGTGCACCCAACGATGGGAATTTCAGAGTAAATATCTCGGATCTTGACTTTCAGCTTCTTCTTTTGAGAACCAGTAGGACAAGTTCCTCGTAGTAGGATCAGCCTCCGTGCAGGATGCGCTTGCAGATCATCTTCTGAAGATGAGATACAACCTATATACACCAAGAAGGAAACCCCGTAATATTGCAAATGATCGTCTAAATGTTGTTGACATACTGTTTTTCCGAATATTTAGAATTTACAATGGCAATGCTACTCCAAACATTTAACTTCAAACCTGATGACTCGGACGATGGAGCGCTTGATGAACCAAGAACCATGCTATTTTCCCCATGGTTTGAGTTATCCCATTGTACTATCATAGTTCCCCTTTCACTTTGTGGTGATCTGATCATGGGAAGATCATGACGCATGCTCAAGGTTCCAGTGAGTTTTTCTCCCCACTCTTGGCCCTCATAGGGAGCAGTTTCCATCGGGAGGAAGCTTGAAGACAGTCTCTCGCAACCACTCGGCTCAAATATTAGAACCTTAAACCAGGAGTTCCCGTCATAGTTGAATACCAGGAAATCACCCATGCTTATGCCATGAGCACTTACAAACTCCTCCCATCCAGACTGGAGGACCAGTTTGTGCAAGTCCTCTGTAACATGAACATCAAAGGTATTTCCATTGCGGGATTCGAGCTTCACGGTTCTTGTTATTTGCCTCCTAAATTTCTTCACAAATTTGTCTGGTATTATCTGCAGCAGCAAAGACAGACAAATCATATTATAGAGAGCTGCTGTGAGGAGATGAGGCAAATAAAAGCATTAATATGGCTTGCATATAAGGTGGTGACGACTGACGATGCTTGGATGTGTGCATCCCAAGATGCAGAGGAAGAAAGGACTGTGAAGCTAGATCAGGAGCATTCCAGTCTATATGCAATTTCATCCATTTCCACATGTTATATTAATTACTAGATCAGGTTTACTAAGAGAAAAACTTTGATATAGGGCAGCATGGTTGTATTGTATACGAATATATATGCAGTTCCATCCATATCCACGTATTGTAATCCAAGAACTCGTCTTTTGGTTGAATCTGCTTTACCAACTGGGCTTTGAGTCTTTGAAAATAAAAAGTGGGCTTCGGAGACACTGAACACAGATGGAAGAAGATGGAGCTGCAGAAAGGAAACCCAGTGCAGATCAAAATATCTTACCATTCGATCACGGAAATCACCAATCATGACCTTGAAGAAATGATTGTCTTGTTCGTTTGCGGCAGCAGCAATGTCACCCCTCTTACTCCAAGGACTGCTCATCTTGCAACCAGTACTAGATTTGTACATGCCCTCGCTAATGGAGACAGGGAAGAACTCAGAGCAGCAAGACTAAAATTGCAAGCAAGATGGGGCACGAATAGACAAGGAGGCGCTTACACACAGCGAGGTCGGCGGACGATCTGTCAACAGTCCATCGGTGGGCAGTAAGGAAGGAAGGAAGAAATGCTGTGGCGGGTGCTCTGCCGATGGGTGTCTCTTAAATTTGAGCGACAAGTGTTATATCTACCCCCACCACAGTACCGATGCATAAATACTGGAGTACTATCAAACCGCACGCCTCCCGCACCGAATTAAATCCTCTGTTGACCGAAGAGGCCGTCGACACAATGCACAAGCCAGCAGGTACTCCCTCCGTCCGAAAATACTTGTCAGCGAAATGGATGTATCTAGACGTATTTTAGTTGTAGATACATCCATTTTCATCTATTTATGCGACATGTATTTCCGGACGGAGGGAGTAGGTATTAAATCAATACCGGTCATTTTTTCCTTCTTTCTTGGGCCAACTCCCGCGCGCGACTCCATCCCATCCGGGTGTGTCTGTTTGGGATAAAACGGACATGTCATACGGCCTAGCACGCGGGCGCAAACGAACTTTTATCCGCTTTCGACCCATCCCGGTCCAAGTTTGAGCCGCTTTTGGGGTGAACGGACAACGCGCGGACGGGCGGGCCGTGTGCGCGTGTCCTCCCCTGGCCCGCCCGTCGGTGGCACAGGGACCCATTTTTCTATCCGCCCCCTCCCCCCTCCAACCACACCCCTCCACTCTTCTCCACTCTTGCCCCTCGCCGCCGCTGCCATTGCAGCTGTGCAGCTCGAACGCGCGCTCGCCCAGCCCCCTTCCCCTTGACGCCCCCGATCTACCGACGGCCACCTGATTTGCATACCCGGCGGCCGAATTTGGAGCGGATCCGATCGGGCTCGAGCTCCCCAGTTGTGGGAGGCTGCACCGCGCCATGGACTGTCCGGGCACCGGACCGGAAGGCCCCTGCAAGGCCGCAAGGCCGCATGCAGGTACCGACTCCTCCTCTAGCCGCTCGGATCTACACAGTCAACAGTCCGCCGGCAGATACATGAATGGCGGTCGGCCGGGCTCGGTGCTGGCCCAAAGCTCGTCGGCACACCATTGCCACTCATCAAGTGCGACGACTGCCCAAAGACGGTTTTGCGCCGTGTGTCTACAACGCCGGAACATCCCGGATGGGTGTTCATCAAGTGCTCAATCAATGGGGTATGTGTTCATGAAGCTTCGGTAGTGCTCTCGGATTTGACTAGTTGTGCTAACTTACATTTTTATTGTGTAGAATGGATGCAAGTTTTGATATTGGGAAGAAGAATGCATCGATATATTGATAGAGCACAATTTAGTAGATGTTCGTGCACAGTCACATACCACACTACATATAGTTAGTCTTGCACATATTTACCATTGGCCATTGGGTTTTGGAACCGAGATTTGCAAATCAGGACTACCTATATGATTTGGGTCAATGTCATGTGTTGCTCCTATAGCTATTTTTTAACCCAAGGATTTTGTAGGATTTTTTTCTATAAACCAGGGTTGATCCCTTGTGAGTTGAGGGTACAAACACCCTCCTGACCATTCAACCACATGTTGCCATGTTGGTTTCCATAGGATCTTAATCCTTATGAATGTTGCTTTGCAATTGATATCAAAGCAATGGTGTCACTATATTCCGAAGGACTGTCATCTGAGACCTAGTTTTATACTCTCTTCGTGATCAACACCTATTTTGGGACGCAGGAAGTACAAAGTTAACATCCAAGCCTCTTTTTTCACTCGGTTCATGATTTTGTGCTCAAGACTTTTTCGTAGATTTTACTATTTTTTTCTTTGCAAGACTTATTTTGCGCTCAAGACTTTGCCCAATCTGGTCTGAAGAAATGTAACACTATTAGGGAAAACCCTAGTAGTAGCGCGGGTTTTGAGGCTATCAGCAGCGCGGGTGGCCGCGCTACTAATAAGGCGCTACAGCTAACTTATAGTAGGAGCACTGTCCGTACCCGCGCTACTACTGTTGACGATATCAGCAGCGCTTTTGCCGAACGCGCTACTATTACTTACCTGTAGCGATTTCGCAGTCCCTCGCTACTGCTATATCTTTCATCATTTTCCCCCGTACGTACCCCTTTCCCTTTCTTGATACTAGATACTAGGTACTACTACTAGATATCAAATTCATAAACCATTACTTGGTAGTACTCCCTTCTTCCAAATTACTCATCGTGGTTTTAGTTCAAACCACGACGAGTAATTTGAAATGAAGGGAGTATTAGATAACAATTTCATGCATAGTCAACATGCATCCTCAAGCAGTACAATGTCATATCAACGGCGATCATCATATGTAGTTCTAGATGATATCGACGACGATCATCATATATAGTTCTAGATGATATAGCCACAAACACATATGTAGTTCTAGATGATATCGAAGACAATCATCATCCTCAAGCTTGGGTGGTTGGTGTTCCTGGTAGTAATTAGGATGGCCTATCCAACACGAAGATTCTTGCCATCGAGGAATTTCTTTCACCCAACCGAGTTTAAGTGTGTGCGACCGTCCGTATCCACGCGGTAAGTACAGGTTGTGACGGAGCCCCTTGCAGTAAGGCGTAGTCTAGCTGAGCCTTCTTCATCAGGCTCGATACCATAACTCACAGATATGCTCTTTGCCAATTTCTGAATAACAAAAACATATCAATTAATAAATAGCCTCGCAAATAAGTACATATGGATTATCTACACTATTAATAGTTTCCTTAGATTCTACACTAAGAGCATCTCCAGCCGTTCAGCCCCCCAGGGCGCATAAAAATCACCCCCTGGGGGCGACCCGACGATTCTTTCGGCGCTGGGGGCGGTTTTGCGCCCAGTCGTCGCCCCCAGTCGCCGATTTTGGCCCACTTTTGAAGCCCCATTTCGGCGAAAAAGGCCCATATGGGCGAGAATAGGCCCATATTCGGCGTGGTTTGCCGTGGCTCGACGTTCAATTATCAACATAAATATTTTTTATCACATATTTCATCACAGAAATTTCAAATACTTCAACAAAATAGTACAACAACAAATAGTTCAATACAAATTATATAGTTCAACAAATAAAAACTCATATTTCATCACACGTCGCGCCCGGTGTCGCCCTTGAGCCTCCTTAGGTGCTTTTATCAGATCTTACTGCGGTTGATGATGCACCTGTGGGTCTCGGATCTCCTGACGCATACTGAGGTAGGCAGTCCAGGTTGCCGGTAGCTGGTGATCAACTTGGGCAAGAGGACCCTGCCAGTGGTATGGTTCAGTGTCAAACACTGGCTCTTCCTGCTCGCTCTCAATGATAATGTTGTGCAAGATGACACAGCAGGTCATGATCTCCCACATTTGATCTTTTGACCAGGTCTGAACGGGGTACCGGACAACAGCAAATCAAGATTGGAGCACACCAAATGCCCGCTCGACATCCTTCCTGCAAGCCTCCTGAATCTTCGCAAACCAAACGTTCTTGCCTCCAGGCACAGGGTTTTTGATGGTCTTGACAAATATCGACCATCTCGGATAGATGCCATCAGCTAGATAGTACCCCTTGTTGTACTGCCGCCCATTGATCTCGAAGTTCACGGGAGGAGAATGACCTTCAACAAGCTTGGCAAAGACAGGAGAGCACTGCAGCACATTGATGTCATTGTGAGTTCCTGGCATACCAAAGAAGGAGTGCCAAATTCAGAGGTCCTATGTGGCCACCGCCTCAAGTACCACACTGCAACCGCCTTTGATGCCTTTGTACATCCCCTGCCAAGCAAATGGGCAATTCTTCCATTTCCAATGCATGCAGTCAATGCTTCCAAGCATCCCAGGAAATCCTCTTGCTGCATTCTGTGCTAGGATCCAAGCAGTGTCTTCCGCATTGGGTGTTCTCAAGTATTGCGGTCCAAACACTGCCACCACTGCCCGACAGAATTTGTAGAAACACTCTAGGCTGGTGTACTCGGCCATGCGCCCATAGTCGCCGAGTGAGTCACCGGGAGCTCCGTATGCAAGCATCCTCATTGTTGTCGTGTATTTCTGGATGGAGGTGAATCCAAGTGTACAGGTGCAATCCATCTTGCATTTGAAGTAGTTGTCGAACTCCCGGATGGAATTCACAATCCGGAGGAAAAGCTTTCTGCTCATCCGATAACGGCGCCGAAATGTTCTGTCGCCGTGAAGTGGAGCATCGGCGAAGTAGTCGGAGTAGAGCATGCAGTAGCCTTCGAGACGATGCCGGTTCTTTGCTTTCACCCGCCCCGGCGCCGAGCCACCTCGCCCCGGCTTTTCATTGCTCGCCAGCAGCTGGGTGAGGGCGGCGAGCACCATGCGATGCTCTTCTTCCTGGATGTCGGCCTCGGCTTCCTCCTCCAGCAGCGCGGCGAGCACTTCCTCGTCATCCGAGTCCATCGCCGAGGCAGGCAAATCGCCAAGCACCTTGCGCGCGGTGGGTGTGCACCCGCCGCTAAACTGCCCCTCCGCGGCCGGAAACAGCGGCCGAAAACGCCCAGCTGGTGTCGGAGGGGGCTGTCGCGGCGAACCTATGCTATTTTTCCGGTGGGGAATGGCTATCTATCGGTGAAGGGCGGCGGGGCGGCGCCGGGATATACCTAGTTCCGGCCGAGAGCGCGGGGGATGGGAGGCGGTCGGGGAAGAAAATCTTGACTTTTCACCTGACGACATGGGCCAGCCGTGCTTTTCCCTTGCGCCGGAGCCCCCAAGCGCCCCCCAGCACGCTAAGTTTGTCCTGCGGCCGCCGGGCGGAAAAAAGGGTCGAGCCAGCACTTTTCGTCGTCGTGGGGGCGCGACTGGGCCATTTTTTGGCGCCGGCACCGAAAATGTCGCCTGGGGGGCCTGTTGGGGGCGCGGCTGGAGATGCTCTAATAAGCATGTGATCAAACTCTACACTAAAACATATCATTGACTAGATTCCACACAACATACCGTATCATTGGACTATACACTAAGTATCTCATCGGATAATTTGCATTTGTAAGTATAACATACCATATCATGTCGATCAACCATGGTATTTGTCAAGCGGATCACGGATGGCACCCCGACAAAGTCAGCACGTGGCGGAATTATGTCCCACAGGTTGGACACCTCCTCCTCGCTCAGCCTTGTTCTTTGAACTACGATGGCTTCATGAAGTGGGTCCTCATCATCTTCATCGAGTGGGTCCTCATTATCTTCATTATCTTCATCATCTTCATCATCTTCCACCAGGTTGAGATAAATGACAGCCAGCTTGGGTCTTTCTGCTCTGAAGGAGAAGCTGATCAACTCACCCTAGTAAGACGCATGCGGGCGACGAAACGGGCCCATCCATCTGCTCCAATCTGCGACATATTGCATCCTTTCTCGACCTCCATAGTGTACGACCCCCCAGGAGCCTCAAATATCACAGTGTCTCCTGTTAGCTTGTTGAATTTCAACCTCACATTGCATGGGACGATCTGTGTAAAATAAGCAAAATGACACAATGCAGTAATGCCAACACTAAAAATAAAATAGTTATTACATTTCATCTAATTTCTTACCGCCGCATGACGAAAACTCGACTGGAAGTAGATGCCGAACAGCTTGCCAGTTGCAAGGCTGCTGGCGCACCTTGACTTGCACAGTCGACATAGTGGTGGTGGTGGCGGCGCCATTTTTCCTAAAGCAATATGAGCAAAGGATTAACGATTCACTTCACGGGAAAGAAAAACAGTACCATGTGATATTTTTGGTTCTTTCGCAAGAAGCAATTTGATGGACAATTATAATCCTAAGATCTAGTAACATATTAGATGACAAGGTACCACCTACATTTTACCAAAAAGTAACTTATTAAAAAACAAAAGCAACTACCTATCCATGTACAGAAAAAATAACAATAAAATGGTGCATACTAAATCAACTAAATCAACTAGCCTACTAAATCAACTAAATCAAAATGTTCTAAATCAACTAAATCAACTAGCCTACTAAATCAACTAAATCATATCAACTAAATCAAAATGTTGCATATGAACTAGCCTACTAAATCAAAATGTAGCAGGGAGGAGGGATAAGGAGGGGCGACTCGAGGAGGAAGAAGAGAGTAGGACGGAGGAGGAAGGCGGAGCGAGGAGGGGCCGGCCGGCGTCAGTGGAGGGAGGACGGAGGAGGAAGGCGGAGCGAGGAGGGGCCGACCAGCGACGAGTGGAGGGAGGACAGAGGAGGAGGCCGGTACCGAGTCCAGCAAGGAGGAGGAGGTGACGACGGCGCAAAGGGAGGAGGGGGGACGGGGGAGGACCGGCGCGGGGGGTTGAGAGGGGATCCAGTGAGTGTGTGAGTGTGAGTGGATCGGATACAGGAGAGAGGGGGGTGGGAGATGGAATGGCTTAGCAGTAGCGCGCTATAGGGAAAGACGCTACTGCTACACTACCTAGCAGCAGCGCGTTTCACAAAGAAGCGCTACTGCTATGTGTCAGCATGTAAAAATAGACTTAATTCAATGTATCAAAAATACATTGATCATCAACGATCTTTTTATGTACAATCTGATTTGTCAATATGTGTCCTCACCGGTTTAGGAACCGGTGAAGACTCATATTGCGGCCACAAATTCTACACATAGAGTTCAATTAAGACCAAGTGCTTCTCAAAGTTTGAGAAGTAATATATTTAAGGTGGTAGAAACTCTCTTCGCGGAGCGAGGTGGGACTAAATTTTTGTAGTAAACTTAGCAGTAGCGCTTATTGGCAAAATGCGCTGCTACTATGCTACGTAGCAGTAGCGCTCGTCGTGATAACACACTGCTGCTATAACTAGCCTCACGGCGGCCTCATGAAAATTATAGCAATAGCGCGTCTTTGAGCGGGGGCGCTACTACTATATTTATTTCAGCAGCGAGTTACGCTTGAGCTCGCTACTGCTAAATAGCAGCAGCGCCTTATTTTAAAGCGCGCTGTTGGTAAGATTCTGTATATAGGATTTTTCCTAGTAGTGTAAGCATGTGATCAATATGTATGGATGCACTCAGGATATCAGTTCTATTGTGCTCATCGCTAGACTGTCATGGTATCGTTAATGTAGGCACAAGCATGATTTAGTTAGTTAGACTGGGTCCCCATAGGAAGCAATTCCAGTATTTTATGGATGGAGAGAAGAAATTTAGAGGGGGGGGTGTAGAGGGCTGGGGATTCCAGTTATGCAACATAACACCCGAGGAACGCGACATAAAGAAATCACATGATATAAGTAGATGAGTTACTTGATCACATAGTTAATTCCTCTAGGTGATATGGCTCATCCTAGCGATGACGGGAAAATGGCGGGCGTGAAACACGCGTCCACGTCATTGATACAGAGTGAAATTTAGATGCATAAAATAAAAATAGAATCAAACATTGTAGGTACTTTATTTCCAGAACTCTTACATTTACATAAAAATTCTATTAATTACATCTCCAAAGAGAAAACCCCTGATTAAGAATTCCAACATTTCTATTACATAGGATTACATCACATGCCTATCACAATATGCTACAATAAAAAAATCCTCCTCGCGAACGATGCTGAACTCCAGCCTGGGGGAACTTGAAGTTTATCAGCGTAGGTTTTCTTCAATGACATTATGTTTGATATGATGTCACATGTTTCTTTACCATGCATGCAACATATTTTGTTCGTGATCGACCTCATTTATGTTATGGTGTAAATGAAGGTAAGAAAATGACACCAACATAAACAATCTAATATTAATCATAAGTTCATAGACACCTCATTAGCGCACATGAATGCATCAAGAAAGGACCCTGGATTGCCATCACAAGCCATTAAAACAGTACATAGTTGTAGTGCGAGGTAAGAAAATGACACCAACATAAACAATCTAATATTAATCATAAGTTCATAGACACCTCATTAGCACACATGAATGCATCAAGAAAGGACCCTGGATTGCCATCACAAGCCCTTAAAACAGCATCCCAGTGTTGCAAAAAGGGTCTTGTCAACCATTCTATTAGTGGAGCTACAAACCATTTAAAATCAATGGACTAATCATGTCCTTCTAGAGAAAAAAAATAGAAATATAGGAGCCTCAATATGTTCGTTATCTTACAGTGAAGAGGCAATATAGCTGACTGCGAGGGTAAATGAAAGTTGTAAGATTGTATCATCGAAAATAAAGCCCATCCATGGTACTGATGCAATTCCAAACGCAAGGCCTCGAGCAACACTTGTCAAAGAAGATACAAATTAGCATTAGTAGTATGGTTTTGTATCATCCAGTTTGGACTTGTAAATATTCACATGTGCTCCGTTTGTATTGGTTTTCACCCGATCTTCCGTTAATTAATTGAACAATTCTCTTCTTCTTAATTAATCGCTGAGGCAAAACTTTTGCCTCCGTTTCCAAAAAAAAACTTGTGTCAAAAGCTTTATCATGATCGTGTATCGAAAGTTTTTCGGAGAACCGTTCAATAAAATAACTCACAGACAACAATAGCAGTCCTGTAGAATGCAAGATTATTTAGTAAGAATACAATCCAAAATAATCTTATAATTGCACATGTGCAATTTGGTAACTATGCAATAACCCAAAGCTAAGTTGGGGGCAGAATTATCATTGTCGGTTAATTTCCCGGATCAAATAAAAATGAGTTGCCAGTTGCTTCTTCTTAAGAATAATATGCAAAGTAGGTTTCATCCACACACACATCCCACCCAGCCCCATCCCCAAACCCCTCTGGTCTCTTTTTTCCTACATGGTGTGAATTTTAAAAAATCAAGTAAAAATACACCTGTTTTAAATTTCACATACAACTTACCAATATAATGATAATTTTACTTTTTATTCTGAAGCATACATTCTAAAGCCCAAATAGACCTGTAATCCGTATACTAAGTCAACCATTCTATTTTTGGTTAACTTCTCCCGATAAAACATAGGAATGGGCATGTAGGCAGTTACAGTCATACAAAGAAGTAAGCTGTGGCGAAATAAGCATTAGAACATTAAATTGAATGGCCTATGTCTGTTATCAATCCAAGCACATACATACATTTACAGCAGCACCAAGCAAAAATGTTGAGATCACCACAAGCTGGAACAGCAAGTAACACCATCTACGCAATGCATTTGTGCAAAGTAAACAGTTTAGTATACACTGGATAATAATATTAGCAGCTGCGGTGCTATATATAACAGTTCAGCACTGGAAGCTGGCAGGGAAGATATGGGTATACAGTACTACCAAAGTAGAAATATTTTTTACATGCTGAAGAAAAATTAGAGAAGGCAAATGTGATGTGTGCAATAAAGCTTATTTTAGCAGACAAGAGGGGTTGCTGCCCACAATTTTCTGTACAACATATCCAACTGAAGAAACCTACTTGTGGTGAAGAGAAATTAGAGAAGGCAAATGACTGAACTCACATAATGTGTGAGTCATTATGTTTTTCTTTTAAAAAAACTGCAACTGTTTTCTGTACATCATCAACTCACACACATCCCATCTCTGAAAATATTGTAGCCTGTCCGGAAAACTAAAGCATGTGTGGTATTTCTCTGTTAATAAATCAATAAAGATGAAAGTCAATATTTCTAAAATTGGCATTTCAATAGCTTTGGGCATAATACGTCCACGATCTGTTTTTCCTCATTGATGACAATTATCTGCATCACTAATTTCTACAACCTCAATAAAACCTGATCTAAGTATACCTAATGAAAAGGTCATCTACCATCTGCAAGGTAGTCAACTCATAACCTTGAGTATCCTGCAAGTTATGGAATGCTTGAGGAACCGTACTATCCAGAATGTAGGCTCCACAATTTGAATAGTGACTACATCCGAATTTGAGAAGACAACACTTAAATTAGTGAAAAATCATATGCACTTATGAATGAGCAATCTTCCATATCATCTACAATTCCAAACCCATTGTATCATTTGGCCAAGAAGCTAGAGAGCAGACACAAATTGCAGAGCATAATCCGGTGAGCAATGATTGCATAGACACATCTGAAAATATAAAGTGAGGAGTTTAACTATCTACCATTTCCCCCGGGAGCATGGAGCTAAGTGGGATCCTCGTATGATTCTCGTTGGCTTTCTGGGTGTGTTGTAGGATGACCGGCTTGATCCAGCCTTCCTTGCCACTGAAGCTCATGGAGTTGAACCTACAGTTGAAGTCCTTGCAACTACAAAAACTCATATGGCTTTAGGTGAACCGCCTCCAAAGCCAATGAAATAATTAATTGGTAGTTCACTACATTCAAAACAACATTGGAAAGTATTTTCAAATATAACCTAAATGGCACATACATGAAGAACCATCATAAACTTCTCACCCCTCTTCGTGTCATCTGACTTGAACTTGGAAAGTTGGTTGTCACATTAGCAGAGAAAACATCAATGTAGACGGCAGGAACAAAATGATGCCCCATTAGTAAATTCAAGATGCGATTCCCCTAATTCACTGACTGATAAGTAGTAATGCACACAAGTATGATATAGATTCCTATAATGGAAACATGAAGTACAAAGAGAATAGCTGCTACATTCACTATTTAGGTATGGAGAAGTTACCATTTCTCGAGAATCAAGAAGAATATACTTGTAGAATCCCCAAAAACATATTTCTGAACAACAAACATTTTCTTCTTCTCATGTTCATGATCTCTCAAAATATAGCTAAAGATAATAACAAATATTTAATCAACACTGGCACATTTAAATTATTTCTTCACAAAAAATCCTTTATGTAAAGGTAGAAAGAGAAACAAAGGTACCTGTTTCAGCTGCTTCTAAAAGTATCTCTTCTTGTGTCATACATTTTTCTCTCTTTCCTCTTAATTTGTTAGACCATTATAAAAAGAGGGGTTAGTCAACTAAGATAAAAAAATGACATCCGTTGGGTACAAGTTGGATGGTTGACGAAACCAATTTAACAACATTCGATGCAAACCTTAGTGGTTTGATTTTAACCAATCTAACAACATTCACTTTTTAGCTTTTCTCATGATGACAGGTGGGCTGGTTGATTGCCTAATGCTCCTCTGAGGAACCCAATCATTAGGAAAGTCCAATGTTCATCCTCTCGTTTAATCTAGTCAATTGTTGAGGCATGGATTAATAGTATAACTGGATAATTATACAATGGATGCTTATCTTCTCATATACTTATGAGCTAACACCGGTAACTCTCACATACATCCTTCTCTGGTCATCATCGGGATCAGGTTCCTGCAAAGGAGTTGGATTAGGAAATGGAATGAGAAATTTAGTTGGAACAAATAGAAGATCAACAAAAGCTACAGAAAATCAATTTGACAGATTGGAAGGAGAAGGAGGGATCTCATATCCTCGCAAAAACACTGTCGAATTATCACAAGAAGGGAAAGAGTACCGTGACCAAACAAGGAAAAGGGGCAATTTAACAACAAGAAACAAAGAATTCAGAGGAGTAATCGAGATAGCAGCCAAGAATACATAGTAGACGCCTTGACTCGGTGGCTGGACGACGGCGGCGGGGAGAGGCGAGGCGAGGTGGTGCGGGCGGGAGGGCATCGGCGGTGCGGTCCAATGGAGAGCTTTGCGACGCCATGCCGCGGGCTCGGGCGCGGCCGGCCTCGTACGCCTGAGCCCGCGGCGTGGCGTCGCGGAGCTCTCCGCCGGCGGTTGGCCCGCACAGGTCCACGTCCCTGGCGGTGGCAGCAGCTCCCGCGTGCCTCTCGCCGTCGAGGATGAGGGGCGGCGCGTAGGGTAGGGTCGTGTGGGGGAGGCGACGGAAAGGGGAGGGGATGCGTGCATAGGCTTGGTAGGCAGCGAGGTAATGGGCGTGCCGCGGTTGGGGTGAACAGATCGTGGGGGCATTTTATTAGCATGGTGGGTCAAGGTATTTGTGGGCACTAAAACACGGTGGCTTGGTGTTAAACACAGGAGGATCGTGGGTCGTTAGATTTGGTGTGCTGACGGTGAAGATTATTTGGATCTGCCCCTCTTTTTCTTTTATAATGATAGTAGATTAACCGGCAACGTCCCATCACCCCGTATAGGCTTAATTAGGCTATGTTTTAGTCCCATTTACTTGTATGTGTGAGCGGGCTGATGGCTCATGCATATGTACGTGTGTAAGTGAAGTACGTGGCCAATTTGTTTCTCGTTAGCTCATGTGGGCTTAGACTATTTTAAATCATTGTGTGGGCCTTGTAGCACTATTCGCATGCATGCACAGCAGCCTGGTGAGAAGCATGTCCATGCATACGTGACCATATTTCTTATTTTTTGGACTAAGCACGATTAGCTATTAAATAGCTCATTAAGGCCTGAAGTCAGGGTGTGCACGTCAATATATTTTTTTTTGCATGCAACTCAAGGTCTAGCGTCATATGGATTATCAGATGATTATTTGATCAGATGAATATTTGACCAAGTATATTACGCGTATATTTCATTAGCGCAATTTTTTTTGCATCGTTTCAATATTTTAGTTTGTCGATGGAACAAAAACGAACATTTTCATATAGCCAACATTTGTCGATCTTAGCGTTCCTCATGGCAATTTTATGTTTGTATTTTCGCTGTTAGTGGCGGCGGCATGCGTGCGAGCCATGTGTCCTTTATATTTTTTCCTCATGACAAAATTTGACGAGTTTCGTCGTATTTCCCAATCGTCGGTTTAATATGTGCGTTATCGACATTCGTAAATATATCATATCCTATTTTGTCAGTCCTCATTTTGAGCGGTCAATTATATATTTTAAAATTGATTCTTTTCATTATAAAACAGATTTTCCGTTTTGCATCTATATTTTATGCACTTTATAAATTTATTTTATCTTGGTCAAATCCATGTCAACACCTAGGAGTAGAAAATAACTATTGATGAATGTTAGTGGGGGTTTTCTATAGTAACACGTATTGATTGAGTGTGTTCTGTGGAGTATGTACTCCCATAAACAAATATAAGAGACGTTTTATAGATTTCTAAAACGTCTTATATTTGTTTACAGAGAAAATAATTTTTAAGACATGTTGAGTAAAAATGTTTTATGGTCACCCGTATTAATTGATAAGTTTGATTACATTATCTGATGGGCATGCTAAGAGACTCTTTTGTTATGAGGTGGGCATAGTCCTAATGATCATACATGCTAGTAAAAAGCCTTCACATCGTAAGAGGTTGCTGATGACTAAATAACTCATGAAAATGTTTTGACATCACAAACATGATTTGTACGTAAAAGAGGTATTTTAATATGTCCAATGCCCATGAATATGCTCATGTATTTCATATAAGTTTACATCTAACTCATTAGTTATTCCATAGTCCAAAGACAAACATGACGAGCGTGCTTTTATTTTTCTTACCCCGAAAACCAAAACAATAAAAATAATACTATAAGAACAAACCATGTCCAATCACAAAAAGAACATGTCTATTGAATCGAAATAATTATTTTCCAAACATTTAATAAAATACTCACCAAACACAATGAAATTAAATAAAGACGTCTAAATCCTTTGGGGAGGGGTTGTGAATGCGTGGGATATCGATGCTTCTTAAGAAAAGCTTTACGTGGCGAGGATTGACCATGCATGTACATCGAGCCAATCACACTCAGGGGTAGATCTATTATGTCGTCTTTACTTGATAGTGGGATGTGAAGTGTGTAATATGTCGTCTTTACTTGATAGTGGGATGTGAAGTGTGTAATATAACTATGTTTTTTTTTAAATATATATCCAAAATCCATGATCATGTAAAAAAAAGATAAAACATGCTCCTACAACAATGCTGCTAGATAATAAAGGTGGATTGTTGGAGGGTAGGCGGAAAGTCCTTGCTTCGTGATATAGGGCTAGTTTTTTGGGCAATTCTGCCAGAATTGCCCCCCTCCTTAGCTTCTCTCAGAATTGCCACTCCATTACAACTAGCTAGGAATTGTAAAAAAAATGGAGTGACAATTCTGAAAGAAGCTGGGGAGAGGGTCAATTCTAGGAGAATTGCTCAAAAAAACTGACCCATAAGTGGACGCCGAATAGGAGACTCTTTATGATTCTTCCACCATTTTTTTCTTTTTCTTTTTTGCGGGAAACTTCCACCATTTTCTAAGACCAAGATTGACTAACTAAGATGGTCTCACCTATCGTTTTAACTTGATACAATGAGATGCGATGAAACTGGATTTAAAATCTCATGAATTGGTGAAGGCCTGATTTATTTAGAAATTATTGTTTGTATGTGTAACTCACTTGGACTATAGATCCAAGAGAAACGAAGAAAATACTCCTACCAGCTAAGATGATTGTTGAAGAAAACGGTAGTCTTTTCCTAAAAAATAAAAAATAAAAAATAAAAACGGTAATCTTAACGCAGGGTGCGAAGCCTGGTCTCGCGAGGGGCTTGCAGCCGTCGGATGGCCCTCCCGGCCACGCAGTGTGTGTCCGTGATAACGCCGTGATGTAGACACGGCCAACGTGCCACGTACAGCGGCCGCGCCGTACTGCAGTCGCAGCCCGAGAGAAAATGAAAGGGAAGGGGTTCCTCTGCTGCCTCGGCGGCGCCCTCGGGCGTCAGGCCTCGACGCCGCTCCGGTGCGACGGTTCTCTTTGCACCAACCTCCGCTACGTCGCCGTCGCCTCAGCTCCTAGCTAGCGCGCCCCTGGGCCATGCTATTGCCTTCCGATCAGGGGGCTGGGCTGGGGCCGAGGAGGACCTTACATGAATCTTCAGTGGCGACCTCGCTGATGGATTCGACGCGCGCACGGCTCGTCGGAAGTGGGTTCGATTGGGGGTTCTTTGTAGGATTACCATTGTGAAACATGGGGAAGCTGCGGCTGAAGCCCAGCCCTTCAGTGACTTTTTTTATGCTGAATTCTGAGGCGCTTCGTGCGGCCAAGGTGAGTTTCAGGCTTTCAGCAACAAAATCTCACTGAGTTTGGTCATCGGGGTTGCATTGTGCTTAGCTGAGCTTGTGACATGAGTATGTTAAGGTGAGATACTGCTCGATTGGCTCCTAACCTCCTACCAATTCCTGCTGGACTAAAAATGAACGCCTGATGCTACAGTACATTTGCATGACGAGGTTTCTTTCAGTTTGGAGATTTCAGAGTTCAAATGCTTGAGTATCCCCTCATTAATTGTCTGCCCTCTTCTTGGAAGTTGGAGACTCAATTGCCTCTGAGTTTTGACCTTCGGCTCCCTTTTCTTCTCCACACGCAAGTGTTTAATGCACCGTTGCAGTGACCAGTTGAAGTGACTCAGGCTGGTCACAATGGGCAAGAACATAAGCTAGTAACTTCACACTTCCCTAGACTATGTTACTACCTTCATAGTGGGTAGGAACATCTATGTAGTGTCATGCAACGATGTACTTATTAGGTTATAGACTCATTGTTTCTTGGAGTGTGTGATGTTCTGGTAACTTAGCTACTACCTCCGTCTCGGTGAATAAGTCATTCGCGTAGTTCTAGGTCGATAATTTAACTATCTAAATATGTATTATATGTGACAAAAAATATATATTTAGAAACTACATTCGTGTAGAAATCTAGTGATATACTTTTCATGACATATAACACATATTTAATTGCTCAAATCGATGACCTAGAACTACGCGAATGACTTATTCACCTAGACGGAGGTAGTAGTTACCACAAGCACCTCTCTCTTCATTAAATACGTGCCACATAAGCAAAGTTGTATTGGAGTATGTGATGTTACTCCTAAGTTCCTCCCCACTGTGACCAGCCTCAACATGACTCTGCAGGGCTAGGTACTAGGAGTAGTAGAGCTCTTTTGCTTCTTGGATGTTGAAGGCTGGCAGTTGGAGGTTTAATTGCTTTTGACTGTTGGCTTGGGCTCCCTTTTATTCTCCGCGTGCAGCTACTTGACTTGCTGCATTGTTGGCTTGTTTAACGGAGTGACTAGAACGCCGGATGCACTCTGGCTCTAGAGCAGCAGCAATGCAATCCTGGTGCAGGCATCTTTGAGAATCCAGGTAACCTGTTTGCAGTCTCTATTTCTCTGCCCTTCTTCAAGATTGTTCATCTCTGCTGTGCCAAAGCATATGCTCCATTTTCAAGATACATTTTTTGCCTTTCTTCAAGACCGACCGACATGAATGACTACCAGCATAAGTAGTCAGTAGCTTTGAGGTTTGAGCTTTCCTCTCTCGATCGCCATTTTTAGCTCTTGGAGCTTCTTTGCAAATGTAAGGTGTTTCCTCTGCCCTGCGTCCTCCTCATCACTTTACTCTAAAACTAAAATCTGAGTAGTTGTTTTTTTGGCAAAAAAAAAAAATCTGAGTTGTTGAATATCAGCATATAAAAAGCATCTTTACTTGCTTTGATTTGTTCGGTCGTTTACTAGGTAGTGTTTCTACTTCCCACCTGAGCCTCCTTGCTGCAGAAACATAACGTAGAGTGGCAACTGGCAGATCTTCTGTGCTACTTACACTTTCCAATAGAATGTGTGGAGAGACATAACACAAGAACAAGATTTACTCCTCATACTAGGAGGAAGAAATTACCCTTGTGCTTGTGGTTAGCTGACATTATCTGTAAATTTTGGTTCACAGGGCTGGTAGCATCCCAGAACCAAGATGGAGAAACTTTGTGACTGTTGCAAGAGATATGCAGACCATTTGGATGAAAAGATGAAGTGTTTCCGCAGGCACATGGGTGCTGATTTTAGACATGGCATGGTAAGCCTGTTATGATTTCAGTGTCTCAAGTGTGCCCAGATATCTTTTGTTCACAGTTAACATGCAGAGTTAGTTAGGTTTGTGCTGAATAGTTGCCTGCTAGTATGTTTCTTTTTTGACACTGATAATCGCCTACTAGTTGGTTGAACTAATGGCAGTTCTGGTGTTAAACAAATAGAAATAAGTGAATAGATTCTGAACACATTGCTAGCGAGCAAATTCTGTAGTTAAACTAATGGGATTCAGTCCAGCGGTTATTATTCCTGTAAGGCTGAAAATTGTAGCAAAAGAACTTCAAAGACCAAGGTGACGATCAACATTGTGTGTTTTCTAATTTCAAAGTTAATCGTGCATTGCGTCATCGTGAACTTTTGGTTAATATTAATCATGTAATCAAGCTCCATCTGTTTCCTAACTAGTCTATCAGAACATAGTGCTCACACTGCATCTATATCGTATTTTTCGCTGCACTCATCATTGTTGGAAACTACGAAATTGTTGTGTTTATACTTCATACCAACATGTTTCCATATTTTTTTTCTTCAGATCATACCAAAGAAGTTCATAGATAATTTCGGAGGAAAGATCTCAAGAACCATTGAACTAGAATCTTCTAATGGTAATATGTATGTCTTTGAAGTTTCCAAGCATATGGGTAATACAGTCATCCACCGTGGATGGCAGGCATTTATAGATGAACATCACATAGAAGAGAATGATTCATTGCTGTTTCGTCACATTGAGAAATCCCGTTTTGAGGTTCTGGTCCTTGATTCTGATGATTGTGAAAAGGTGTTCTTCTGCCCTGGTATCAACATTGTTAGTAATGTTGAAGAAAGAGGTGCGGATTCTGTTAATATTTCAAATAGCTCCCGTGATTATGCCACAAGATCACCAGGAAGCAAAAGGTTTGCTACGCAAGGAAGGGGTAACTCAAGCTATCCTAGAAAAGCGGCGAAGACAGCCTTAAATTACTCCTCACCTGAGGATTCAGGTTGCCTTTGATTCTCTTCTGCACTTGATGTTCTCTCAATTAACAGTTCACAATAAAAAATTATATTATAATTATATTGCTGTCATTTTGACCATTGACATTATGTACAGAAGAAGACCCTGAGAACGAAAATACTGACACAATATACTCCTCATCTCAGGATTTAGGTTACATTCTAATCCTTTTCTGCATTAACATTACTTTCTGAATTATGCGTTCACAAATACGGCTTATATTATATCATATTGGTCGCCGTTTTCACCATTAAGATTATGTATAGGAGAAGACACTGAGCCTGCAAATACAGACATAGAATACTCCTCATCTGGGGATTCAGGTTACTTTTTGATTCTCTTTTGCATTAGCATTACTTTCTGAATTATGTGTTCAAAATATATTCTCCATTAGATTTTATTATTGCCGTTTTCACTGTTGACATCTGTACAGGAGAAGGCACCGAGGACATTCCTTCTGAATACGAATCATCTTTTGAGCTAGATGATGGCCACACACCTTCAGGGCATGATTATGTCTTAGCTCGGGGAAGTACTCTATCCGGAGTACAGGATGAGAAAGTAACTACGCTTATCCAGGATGTTGGAGCTGAAGTTCCTGTGTTCGTGGCTGTCATGAAGCCGAGCTATGTCAAGTCACAAACTTCTGCTCTTGTATGTTTTACTGTTCTTTTTTGCCAAAGTTGTCGTTCATAATGTTTAAATGCTTAATTTTTAGATTTCTTTATGAGCAGTTTAATCCATTGCATATTTGATATAACTGTGCTTTTATATTGATTGCATGAAGAAAAAGGAAGGTGTGAATCACTGATAATTATTTGAGTTCAGTAAAATGAAGACAGTTCTATTTTCAGATACTAAGATATACATTGTACATTGTACTAGCATCTAGCCAGGGAACATTGTGGATTTTAAGTTAGATATACACGAAATGCAGTTGTCGAAGTTCGGTAAGGTAGCAGTTTAAGTTATCATTTAGTCCCTCCAATACTAAATCAGCGACAATTAATATGGATCAGAGGGAGTACAAGTAAACAATGTGCTCAGATTGTCTTGTAAAGTTGGCAATTTGTTAGAACTAGCATCACATTTGTTATAGCATATATTCTCTAGGATATGCAGTCAACTTACTTCACAAATCATGTGTTCAATGAAAATTTTCTGTGCAAATAAAACATTTTACATCAGGCTGGAGTTACTCTCTGTATGAACTGACCCTAAGTCATATTTGTTGATCTGTCACTGATACTGTGCTGTCTGGAATTAGGTCATTCCCAAAGGCTATGCAGTTGAACACTTCCCACCTAAGAGTCAAACTGTGATACTGCAGCGCCCAGGCAAGAGCAAGAAGTGGCATCCCAGATTTCACATTAGGAAAGATAAACACGGATCCATCCTTTGTGGGCCTGGTTGGTTAGACTTTGTTCGCGACACTCGAGTACAGGTGGGAGATATCTGCATCTTTGAAAGAATGAAGAAGGGCAATGGGAGAACATTCTCATCACTTAGAGTACATCTACTTCGCGAATCAATGCTACATTCCAGTGCAAGCGGAACTGGTCCTAAAAGAGTAAGCTCAACTCATGGCAAAACAAGGGTTAATTCAGCTACCCCTAAAAGAGCACGCATAACTGGTGGTAGAACCAGGGCAAAGGCAACTTCGACAACCTGTGTTAGGAAGGAACCAGGTGATGGTACATCAAGATGCCCTCGGTAGGCTGAAACAAATTGGTGCACTTCCAGTTCTCTCTTTTCTGATTCGTTTTAGAAATGATTCCAGGAGGAAATGCGCCTTCTTCGGTTCGCAGCCATGGTCACGAAGCACGTCAGGGGCCTGTCGAGTCTAATAAATCCAGAGGGCCTCGGAAACGTCCCTACATAATATCATCCACTGCATGTCTGACCAGGGAACAGGAGATGAATGTCGACAAGAGAGCTCGCTCCCTTCAGTCCGATGTTCCCATTTATGCATCAGTAATGAACAAGAGCAGTGTTGGTGACAACAGCCTGTACGCCGTAGTAAGTCGATCGAGATCTATTCTTTACACATTTCAGCTGCCAATGGGATGTGTTGTTATTCATTTGTATTCTTAAACCTGGTAAAATTTCAGCTAACCTGTTGTTTTAATGCAACATTTTGTGTAACAGACTATTTGCAGGAAGTATGCTGCTGAGTATCTACCAGCTGGAGCGCAGACTGTGACACTCCTGAGGGCAGAGAAGAGCAAGACATGGGAAGTCAAGGTGAACCCTAGGATTGGCGACGCGAAGATGCTCAGGGGAGGTTGGCGCGAGTTTGCCCATGACAACCATCTGAAACTCAAAGACATATGTCTGTTCCAGCTGATGACGGACCAGAGGAAGCTTACGATGATGGTCGACATCATTCGTCACAATGAGAAGCGTTAGTTTTAACTTTCCATCACATGAGAATGAATCTCTGATGGCTATTCTGCTGGTATTTTGTGTGTGCTTTTGGTAGTTCTGTAATCTGTAAACTCTGTGGTGGTGTGGCTACTTTCCAAACTAAGGGAGAAACCTATGTTTATGTTGCGGAATTATTCAAGAGGCCTTCTGGTATTCAGGGAGTTATCTAATTTTAGGTTGGGTTATTGAATCAATGCAATATTGTTTTCTATGCACATTATCGCAAACTTCCCCTGTGTTTCTATCAAACATAAGTAAATAATTGTTCATGAAACTATATGTAGTTTGATTCGATGGATTGGTTCTGTAGAGAGATAGCTACAGCAACTTTGAAGGTCTGAAGGATGAAGTGAAAGTCTGTTGGAATCCACATTCAGTCATTCCATAATCACTCTGCTTTAAAAAGGAACTGTCTAACTGTTTGTTTCCACAAGAACTGTAGAACAGGGCTTCTGACTCAACATAATACGGTATGGTAGAGAAGAATTATTTACCGTCGGCGTCAACCGGTGCCTCTTCCCTGCCTTTCTCTTCCGCGTCCGCTTTGTATCTTGAATTCTCTCCGGTTATTGCTTGTACAGCCCCATCGCCGCGTCAGTTCTGCACGTTGGCAAAGGTGGTGCGGCCACTGCTGTCACTATGATTATATGGTTGTAAAGTCTCCAGTGTTAACAAAGAAACAAGAAAAAGAAGTTACATATACTGTTGTATTGTGACACACAGATAGGAGAATATGCAAAATATGAACACCTACTGCAACGAGGATAGAACAAATGCTGAATAAAATATGATTTAAATAAGTCATGTGTGTATTGAAATGTCGAGCTTACATAATAATTTAATATTTGAATCAGATACCTCAGTACAAATATGAAAAAATCAATAACTTTGGGTAAAACATTACTTTTTTTTTGCGGGGAGGTAAAACATTACTTATATGGATAATATTACTCATCAAGCCGTGTAGAACAACTAGAGAAGCTGACATGCACTAAATATGTGTCAAACAGAAACTGCTTAGCTCTATGAATGTAATTATGTTTCTTCCCTTTGGCAAACAAGGAAAGACTATTGCATACTTACAAATATGAGCTGATATTTCCAATTCAGGTTTTCCACATATAACTCAAATATTTTTTTTGTACATGATTTTTATAAGTGTGATCACCGAGGAATTAACGAGTAGATTGGACCCGCACAAAAGGAGTTTCAAAATCACCTTGAAATGTTCAGTACCGTAAAACTGAAATGTCCTTAAAACAGTGTTATATGATCAAGAGATTATATACAGTTTGAGGATGAGAATCGCCTCAAATGTTGGGTCCTCATATAATGCACCATCTATAGGAAAGAGTAGAAGATTTTAATCCTTTTTTTCTATTTTATTTCTGAAGGTATTGCTAATAATTCAGATTTGGCACAACCAGATGAACTATATGGTATGCCAAATATGGCAAAAGGGCCACATACCTTGAAGTAATATCATCATACTTGAGTCATTAAGCTCTCCATGTTGCCCGTCAGGTTCACCAGAGCAATTTGATATAAAAGTAATACAAAGAACTAGAGATTAATTCAGACAAATTTACTCACAGAGGCAATAAAGCTCTTGCACTAATCTAGCCTTATGGTGCAACCAGCAAACGGCTATGCAATGTAAATAATTGCACCACCCGCAACCCACTATATACTTTGATTAAGAAAATACAATTCAGAAAAATAGAACTTGGAAGTTGCCTGTGATAGTTTATAAATCTACATAGTAGGAAGAATTATATTATGTAGGCACTGCTTAATATTCTGAATTTCTGAAACTTCTCAAAGAATTTGGGGAGGTTTATTCCAATTTTGTTAGTGAAAATTAGGTATCATAATTCATACATCAAAAAAGGTATGCAAAGATCAAGCCATTCCTCTGCTTTTTCAATCTGAATTTAGAACTTTTGCATACACCTATATGTACTGCAATTATTAGTTCATAAAATTTGACTCTGCATAAACTTTAAACTACAAAATAAGCTTTAACTACTACTACTCCAACAGAAAAATGAAACATTTGCTTAGTCAAGATGGATGGACTAAAACAATTACATTTGCTTACCATGAACTAATAGGACACCCTGCTGATCACTTACACATGAGAAAATAGATAAGTGTCCTTGTCAACACAAAGCATCATAGAAAACACATGGCTACATACAGCCTAGTGCTTGGATAAGTTTCAATTAGATCATACAAACTAAATAAACATCCAATAATCACAGTTCACAATAGAGTAGATCGACCTTAATGGCACCTCACGCATCAATCAGTTGAAAATTGATCACAGTATTAAATGAGCATTACCCAGTCCATAAATCCCACCAAGCCTGTCACTAGAGAAATCTTAATCGCAACCATCAGAAAATTGCAGGTCTCAAACAACTAATGCTTAGAAAATCCTAAATCTGCAAATACGCAAAATAAACATTATATAACCATGACCTACCAATTGAAAAAAAAGGGCAGCCCCAGTGCATGTAGCTCCCGCTTGCGCAGGGTCTGGGGAAGGGTCCGACCACTTTGGGTCTATTGTACGCAGCCTTTCCCTACATTTCTGTAACATTAATATAAATCTAATAAGGCAGTGGGTTTATCTAAAATATTGAGACAATCATATAGACCAGAATCACTAGCCAAGAAGCAGCTAGGCACTGCATCCCGACCCTCGCGGCCACAGCCGCTGCAGAGGTATGAAGGGCAGTTACTCGGAGTGAAACAGTTACTGAGGAATAGGAAGGAGGAATAAAGCGAAAGATAACAGAGACAGTGGAGGCAATGCCAGGGCTGCAGAGGTCACAAAACAGTACCCCGATGTGACTGAGCTTAAGTAGATCAATTTATTTATCAAACAAGCCAATTACATCCTAACTTATCGAGTTGAACACATGAACCAGACTCTGTAACAGCCTAACAGGGCCCATCAATTGGCATAAACACATCAAAAGACAACCAGAGGAGGAACTCTTGCTACAAAACTTGGAAGATTCGAGTAGATGACAACTAGGTAGTAGAACTCCTCGCCATCCCCACCAGTCAGCGCCCTGCCTTGGCCTTCCAGCACATCCTACTAGGTGTTCTTGACTTCTAATCCGATTACTTCTGGTTTGCTCCTCAACACTCGGCAACGTGAAGGCAGTTTAATTCGCATTCAGTTGTATGTGCTCCGACATTGACAGGAAAACAAGAGAAGGCAGGTTATTCATATAGCCTGAAATAAACTCTGCAATTAAACAGAAAGAGAGGGGAAAAGATCGAACCTTCTTCAAGCGATTTGGGACATCACGACTGGAAGACCACGGGGATTTGGTTGATACGACTAGATGACCGTCCAGTAGACCAGCTCCTCGACAGTCGGCTCCTTTTCACTCCCTTGCCGCTCCAAGATTTCTTCTGCCACAACTGCCGGAGCTGTCTCCTGGTCACGGCTGTTCTGCGCCTCAGTCACGACGAGGCAGCCGCGGTGGAAGGAAGAGGGAGATGGGCCTCGCCGACGGCGCAGGGCGAGGCTGCGGTCCAGCATCGCCGACGACCAACCTGCAGCCTCGGAGTCGTCGGCGAGAAGGAGATCCCCGCAGCGATCTCTCTTCTTCCCGCCGAGGTCGCGCATCTGCGCCGGCTGGACGGGATCCATGAAGGTGAAAGAGCCGTTCGCGGACCTCGCGGACCGTGCGCCGTGGAGAGGGATCTCGACGGACGACATAGCGGCGGCTGTGGAAATCGAAAACCTAAATCTGGCTTGGAGCAGCGAGAGCGCGGGAGGAAGGAGAGAATTGAGCCGAGGCAAAGACGGAGAAATCAAATTATCGATCTGGGCGACGGTTTTTTTTTCCTGAGGATAGGGAAATTGGTAAGTGCTCAGATGACCTGCGTCACCAGCATCTTCGTACGTGAAAACTTGTTTTTTTTAGAAATGTACGTTTTTTTTAGTGATTTTAGAAATGTACGTGAAAACTTGTGGCGCTCGGGCGAGAGACGGGCTGCTACTGGGCCGAGTTCTGTAACGTGCGCAAAAAGCACAAAAAAATGGGCCTACACTGTCACATAATAATTTCTGATAATTCTAAAAAAACATAATAATTCCTGTATTGCCTAAAAAAATATAACTCCTGTAGCCCTAAAGAAAACATAATAATTCATGTTCCTCTAAAAAAACATAATAATTCCTATTCTGGTAAAAAAGAATCTTGTGCTAGCCGCTTGCCGCCATAATTTCTGTCGCCTTCTAGGTCTTCCTCCTCTTCCCCGTTCGATGGACACGTCGGCAGCAAGAGGAGTGGGGACATGTCTGTTTTGTTTTATTTTCTTAGGTTTTTGCTTCCCCGGCGACATCGACGAGGTGGGTGGTGACGATGGCGTGTTGGAGTCTATTCGCTCACTCCCTACCTCGACGACATCCGATCCGACACCGACGAAGGGCTTGTGAGAGTGTAGAAGTGCATGCTCTAGCTAATGCAACAAAAAGCTCGATCTGATGAAAGAGACTAGGCAACACAATTATACGTCAACACTCCTCCTCACGTGTGCACTACAGGAATCAGGCACTTTGCCGTCAGCCATGGCTGACGGCAAAGGCATGCCTGGCGGACGGCAAAGGCCTTTGCCGTTAGCCAGCAGATGGCAACACATCCGGCTGAACAGGCTACGACAAAGCCCTCTTTGTCGTCTGCTGGCAGACGGTAAAGATGCAAAGGCCTTTGTCGTCCGCTGACAGACGGCAAAGAGCCTGAACGGCGCACGTGGCACATTAGGCCCGTTAAGGGTTTGACGGCGTGCTTTGCGTCAGCTAGCAGACGGCAAAGAGCCTAGACGGCGCACGTGGCACATTAGGCCCGTTAAGGGTTTAACGGCATGCTTTGCCGTCAGCTGGCTGACAGCAAAGTTGCAAAGGTCTTTGCCGTCAGCCAGCTGACGACAAAGCTGCCAAATAGGCCAGCCTAGTGCATCCCAGGTTGCACAGGTAGCTGCCATGTGTCAGCTTTGTCGTCTGCTGGCGGACGGCAAAGACCTTTGCCGTCTGCCAACGGACGGCAAAGTAGTTGTATAGCCCCTGTTTTTTCTGTTTTTCTTAAATTCATTCAATTTGACAAAATTTCACACACACACACACACACACACACACACACACATATATATAGGGAAAATCCATCCTACCACCCGGTGATAGTTACCCCACATGTCTCATATACTATCATATGGTACTACATATATATACTAATTTCTATTTTAAATATGTTCATATACTATATCTAAGCTATTTCAAAGCAAGTTACATGAAAAATTTGCATATGAGCCCATAGTTTTTGTTATATTTGTGAAATACGTACATATTTGTATGTAAAAAAGAGCATAGTCAAAAAATGGTACGTACTACCTAAAAATTAGTATATATACTACCTAATCATTGTTATATACTACATACTACACATACATACTTTCGGTTTCGACAGATACTACATGCAACATACAAAACGCAAGTGGTGGTAACTACCACTGCTTGTAGGAAACATTTGTCCTATATATATACACACACATTTCAAAATAATTTCAACAAGCATACCAACATACTCCCTCCGTTCCGATTTACTCGTCGTGGTTTTAGTTCAAATTTAAACTAAACCCACGACGAGCAAATCGGAACGGAGGGAGTACAAGTTTCCAACTACATATCCAACATACAATGGTTTCCAATAACATATCCAAAATAAGTTTTCAACTACATATCCAACATACAATGGTTTCCAATAACATATCCAAAACAAGTTTCCAACATATCTAATTATATTAGAAGAAGACTAGCTTTTCTTAAGATCTTCACTCCTCCTACTTCTTCTCCTTCATCATCTTGATGCGCTTAGAGCGGCGAGGCAGTGGGATGTACTCCTCTAACACAATTGGCATGGTCCTGTCGTCCCCCAGTTGTGGTATCGTCGGCGCCACCACCATCGCGTGGTGATTGTCGGACACCACCACCATCACGAGGCCATCTTCAGGCACCACCGCCGCTAGCTCATCGTTAGTCGCCACCATCGTGAGGCCATCGTCAACCACCACCATCGCATGGCCATCGCCAGCCACCACCATCGCGAGGTCATCCCCGCCCTGCTCCTCTTCTTCTCCACTCCGTTCCTCCTCATCCTCGTTGCTGCTTTTGTTGTAGCCAGAGTCGCTGCTGCTTTGGCTGTAGCCAGAGTTGCTGCTACTGCTCCCATTGCCTGACCAAATGCAACAAAGTTTTTTTTAACAATCGATATGAGACAAAGCCAAATGTAGAGTAAGAAGAGGCAGAGCGTACTGGCATCGCCGTCGTCCTGGTAGCGCATGCGGCATATAGTCATGTTGAACACCTTCATGGTGAGCATGGTGTCGCCGTCGTACCTGAAGACAAGGAAGTACCCATGCCACAGGTCGTAGGCACGGACGAACTACTCCCAGCCACGACACAAGTACATGTGGCCGTACCTGATCACCACCTCCACATCACAATGCATGCGAAGCCCGCTGCCGGCCTATCACGGCTTCACATTCTTTGGCCGATGGCCGTCCAACATCTTCATAAAAGTGTCAGGCAGCCTCTGCAGCGTGGGTCAAGGAGTGATGTAGCAAACATCATAGTTATGATAAATAGATGGATGAAGGGGAGATCACTCCTTTTATATACATGCCTCCTTGAGGAATTCTCAAGTATGATCGTGAAGAACTCGAAACCATCCAAGTCGTACTCCGGTGAGGCAGAGAGCAGCCTGCGGTGGCGACCTCCCCCATCTCTGATAAGCAGCAGAAGAGACCAATTAGTATCATGAGCATCAGCTAAACAAAACCTAAAGAAATAAGCATCTGCCAGCAAGACAAATTGATCATAGATATGAAACTTTGTAATGCTCATGTTTCAAATTGATCATAGGTACATTAGCAGTAATAAAACTTGATTACAAGCCAGGTGAAATGCTAACATACTCATTTTTTAGAAGGATAAAAGATATTAGTCAATAGAAAAAACTGCTGATCAAAATACCACTATGTTATTACAATTGTTACTAGTTACTACTCCTAAAACAACAAGTGGACACTGGGTTGTTGTTATTCTGCCTTACTCGGGCCACCTGCGAGCAGTCTCATTTTGCACCCTGAGTTATGCAGGTTGATTTAGGAGATGAAAGTCTAAATCCCTTTATGATTCTACTAGTTCAATAGATAGAAAGCTACAAATAAGGGAAGATGAAAAAAAATAAGCTACACTTACTACAGTTTGTTAGTGACAACACCAGTACACTTAATTTATGCATTAGTACTTCAACTAGTTAAAGATTGCATGCTTCAACATCCCTGGTATACTTATGATGTTTTTGGCTTTCATTTGCCACTACAATTTCTCATAATACTTGTAACAGAAGATGCAAATTAGCTTATAGTAATGAAATAATGTACACCAATTTTTTTTGCCAAGTTAAGATGGTTTGTCTTCTTTATACATAAATTGTTTGTGTCGAATGCAAGGTTTTTGAGTCGCCGAGTCAAGCCAAGTCGCCGTGGATGCGGCTTGCTGGCTTGAGTTAGCGACTTAGCTTGATTAGTGGCACATCGAATATGAAGAAGATACAAATGACTGATTAAAACTAGAGCTTGTAAGATCTTTGAAAGCATGACATATGAGAAGTGAAAGTGGTCCTAAATTCCACCACCATTCTTCCTTTGCCCCGACAGGCAAAAGTAGGGATGTTATCTTTGCTCTCTTCAACCCCTTGCTAGTCAACCACATATTATGAAATAGTATGACTTCGACACAAAGAGATATTAAATTTTGTTCTAATAACTACGGCTCTATATTCTGCAGGGCATATGGTACTCTATATTCTGCCATAAATAAAAACATGGAGTGGGTGCATTCTTCCATGTTCAAAGTCCATACAATACACATAACTTGGAATAGCACACTCAAATATATGCTCATTGTCCATACACAATGAAAAAGCATGCCCACTGTCCACCATCCATTCTATAATCAAATATATATGCTCTGTTATGCACCATCAAATACATTCTCACTATCCATCCAATGAAATTATGAAACCATAGAAGAACATGGCAAAAATCGATTGCTATGCGTAGCAGGGCAATACCTTCGATTTTTTGAGTGCGGAAGAGAGAGACGGCCTTGCTGCTTCTATTTGCCGTCTCTGTAGTCCTCCATGCTAACAACAGAGACAAGGAGAGATGCGTCAGATCCGGCTGAGAAACGAGAAAGAGTGGAGGGGGAGGGGGGCACAGCGCCTCCGCTCCCAGCCGCCAGCCTCCGTGCGCCGCCGCCAAAGCGCCCTGTTCCCTGCCGCCGGCACGGCGGCCATGTCCGCAGTAGCCATCAGGAGGTAAAGTGGAGGAAAGAGGGAGGAAGGAGGGGATGCATCTACCTCGAGTGCCGACGCCTTTGCTCAGCGCCTCCGAACAGTTGGAGGAGAGGGGCACCGGGTAGAGGAAGGGGCGCCGAAGCGGCAAGCCGGTCGCAGTGCTAGAGGAGAGGGGCTGCCGGGGTGGAGGAAGGGAGGTGCCGCAACGACGGGGGTAGCATGGGGAGGCGGCGGCTCGGGCACGGGGGCGGGGCGGCACGACGAGGGGGGTGGCGCGGGGCGGAGGAGGGGGTCGCCTGGGCGGCGGGGGAGGCGCAACGACGGGGGTGGTGTGGGGCGGCAGAGCACGGGGGCGGGATGGCGCGGGGCAGAGGCGACATGGGGGAGTGATGGAGAGAGAAAGAGGGGACAGAGAGATGGGTCAGCGGGGGTCGTTGGCATTTTGTTAGGGCATGGTTCTTTGCCATCTACTGGCGGGCGGCAAAGATCTAGCTAACGGACGTTAGTTTGGCCACTTTCTTTGCCGTCTGCTAGCTGATGGAAAAGAAAGTGTCTGTTAGGTGGTCCTCACTAGTGGGCCACCCTCACTCTTTGCCTTCTGCTAGCCGACGACAAAGCTTCTATGTCGTCCGCTAGCAGACGGTAAAGAGCTGGCCGACGGCAAACATGATCTTTGCCATCAACTCTTTCTTTGCCGTCAGTTTTCTTCAAGCTTTGCCATCAGCTGGCTGACGGCAAAGATCCTGATTCCAATAGTGGTGGCTCCCTCAGGCCTAAACTTGGACCGAAAGTGAGCTGCAATTTACATGCGCCAGCCGGGTCTTGAACTCAAGACCTCTTGGCTCTGATACCATGTAGAAATGCATGCTCTGCCCAATGCAACCAAAAGACCGATCTGATAGAAGAGACTAGGCAATACAATTATATGTCAATAGAGAGTTTGTGTCTCCACATTTGTTGTTTCCTTCAAATCTTCGTAGTTAATGTGTCCTTCGAGGAGAGGTTTTCGTTGATTGTTGGTGAGGTGAGTTCAACATCTTCTTCTTTGTTGTTCCATGGCTTGACCCATACACACACACACGCACACATATATCACAATGTTGGAGACGATTGATGCCTAACAAGGAGTAGAGGAGGACAGAGGAAGAGGCGCTTGAGGAGGGGGGAGATCAATCGAGGTATCACTGTAGGAAAAATGATTGGTACCTAGTGAGGAGTAGAGTGTGACGAAGGAGGATGAGGCGCTTGAGGAGGGAGGGAGATCAATCTATATATCACGGTAGGGGAGGCGATCAGTGCCCGGTGAGGAGCAGAGGATGACGGAGTAGGAGGCGTCTGTAAATGCCTCTGAGCCGTCTATGGTGGCCATCGATGACAACCCGATCCTGCGTCAAAATAAGTGTGATGAGGTGGTCGCAGCTGTGGACAAAGGCAACCATAGTTCCAACTGCCGGACGAACAAGGCAGTGTCATCATCCCAACTAAAAGCTTGACAACTCCACACAAAAACATTGCCATGAAGGCAAAACAGCCGGTTCAAGGAAACACTACTGATTGCTTGTACCTGCGTTGGTAATTTGCCGAAGAGGAGAGGATAAGGCAGCACAACAAAGGTATGTATTTTCCTCAATTATGAAACCAAGGTTATCAATTCAGTAGGAGAACCAAGCAACACTATGTAAACAAAACCTGCACACAAACAACAAAAACTTGCAACCCAATGAGTAAGAGGGGTTGTTAATCCCTCCTCGGTATTGAGATAGATTAAATTTTATGAGATTTGATAAATAAATCTAACTAAAACACAAAATAAAATAAATAAACAAAAGTATAGCAAGGTATTTTTGGTTTTAATATGATAATAAATAGACCCGGGGGTCGTCGTTTTCACTATAGGCTTCTCTCAAGAAAATAACATACGGTGGGTAAACAAATAATTGTTGGGCAATTTGATAGAAAAGTGAATAATCATCACACTATCCAAGGCAATGATCATGTATATAGGCATCACATACAAAATTAGTAGACCGAAATGATTCAGCATCTACTACTATTATTCCACACATTGACCGATATCCAGCATGCATATAGTGTATTAAGTTCATGGAAAAACAGAGTAATGCAATAAGAACAATGACATGATGTAGACAAGATCTATTCATGTAGGAATATGCCCCATCTTTTTATCCTTAATAGCAACAATACATGTGTGTCATGTCTCTTTTTGTCATTGATATTGAGCACCGCAAGATCGAACCCATCACAAAGCACCTCTTCCCATGGCAAGAAAGATCAATCTAGTTGGCCAAACCAAAGCAAAATTTTGGAGAAGAAATACGTGCCTATAACAATCATGCATATAATAGTTCGGCAAAGACTAAAATAATATTCACGGATATAACTGATCGTAAACCCACAATTCATTGGATCCCAACAAACACACCGCTAAAAGTCATTACATCAAGTAGATCTCCAAGAACATCGAGGAGAACATTGTATTGAAGATCAAAAAGAGAGAATAAACCATCTAGCTACTGGGTACGAACCCGTAGGTCTATGGCAAACTACTCACGCATCATGGAGGGGCAACAAGGTTTATGAAGAACCTCTCCGTGATTGTTGACCCCTCCGACAGAGTGTTAGAAAAGGCTGGATCTCACGGTTCTGGAACTTGCGGCAATGGAAACTGTATTTTGTCAACTCCCCTAGGGTATTCGGGATTTTAGAGTATTTATGGAGGTGGAGGTCGGTGGAGAAGCTTTTTGCGTGCTCCACTACCCACCAGGGCGTGCGAGGGGCCTTTGACGCGCCCTGGTGCCTAGTGGGCCCCATGGGCCTCCTCCCATGCACTACTTTGGCTCCCTGGGTGTCTTCTAGGCAGAAAAATCTCCAAAAAGTGGGCGCACGGCCGGCGTACGCTACACCGGCAACCCCCATTGTAAGCTCTGAAATCTCCCTATGCTTCTTTGTTAGGGGTCTTAGGGTAGTTCATTTGACTCGATTCGACTGGATTCTACTAGATTCAACCGGATTTGATAAGATTCACTATTTTGGGGATGAACAAGAGTGCATGCTTACTTTGTTCATCCCACATGCCTAGATTGTTCATAATGTATAGTGCTAGTTTGCATCGTTTTAGTGCGACATTGTTACTTTATACTGCCAAATTGTTAGTTTGTAGTGCCACATTGTTTATTCTTGGTGATATTACTACTGTATATGCTACTATTGTTAGTTCTTACTTTTGTTATTGATGCTACTCTTCTTCTTGTTGTTGTTCATGCTACTCTTCTTGCTGTTGTTGTTATGTTGCTCATGTTGCTCTTGTTGCTAGTGACGTGAGTGCTTGTGGCATGCATGTAGGACATACCTGAATGCCAAAAATAGTAGGTGCAAGTAGGACATGTGAGTGGTGGCTTTATCTGATCAGTGTTAGCACTGATAACTGTAAGCACTGATCATGTGTTAGTACTTAGTAGTGATCATTAGAAACTGTGTTTAGTGAGCATATATGATGTCCTACTTGTTAGCTTTGATCATGTGTCATATGTGTTGCTAATTGTTGTCCATCTTGCTGACAAATCTAAAGCGTACACCACATGCACACATTTTAGAGGCCGCCATCATCATCGAACCCCTGACCCATCTTTAGGAAAGAGATCTGCATCATCCTTGCTAGTCCGGTCCTCCGTCACGCCACCACGGGGCACAATGGCACCACCTCCCTACGCGCAAACTGCTGAGCATGTCGCAGTCGCCGCCGGTACACCACAACACCATTGCCGCCAAGTACCACCAGCCGACATACCTTGAAGTCCCTGGAAGATCTGTCATGCGTAACACTTGCCGAACAGGCATGACACAGTGTAGCACCTGTCGGCCAAACATGACTTGACATCTCCACCAAAGCTCCGTGCAAGATGAAACTGCTCCACCTCCTGCCTCTGTCATCAAGAGCTGCTCCACAAACGACGCTCCCAAGAGAGAAATGATGCCACAGTGACGCCACAGTCCCGCCATCGTCCGGTCTGGAAGACCATATCCTAGGGTTTACCCCAGAGCAGCACAAGTGGGTCACCAGTAGTTACACGACTATGCCTTCATCAAGGTAACGACGCATAACGCCGCAATCGCCCACTGTCGGCTCGGTTTTCACTGGCAACTATGTCTCCCGGAATCGCAACCGGGACTAGACGATGGATCTCGAGATCCGACCACTCCGACTGGGAGATGACCACCATCACCGCGATTCGAAGCCAAACCTGAGGTTGAGCGGCTACAACATGGCCGCCGCCGCCACTTGCCACCCGGAGATCCGATCTGCCGGCTGCCACCATGCCACATGAGGCATGCGAACAAGGCAGAGCTCCACCACTGCCCTTTGCCACTACCACCGGAAGGGGAGTAGTAACCTCCAGCCCGCGCTGCCTGCCGGCTAGATCCGGCGGCACCTCAAGGCACACCCCTCCCACCATGCAGCCCTTCACGCTGCAACGCCCCCGTGCAGCAGCTGCTCTAGCGTGCCGCAACACCGCGGAGCTCCGTGCCCTGACCCATCAAGAGCGGCCCCCATCGGCAACCCCCAGAAGCGAGAATCTGTGGAGCGGGGCGGGGCAGGAGTTCCCTGGCCGAGATCGTATAACACAGACCTCGAGAGTTTGGAGTTGGTGCTCGGAGGTGAGTCCGGCTCGACGAGGATAGCGGGAGCCTGGCGCGACTCCTGACCTGCCGGTGATGCAATCCCCTCCGGTTCTCCAGTGCAAGGCTCTACAGCCGTAGAGAGTCCAACGGGCTTTAAACTCCCGTCTTCGGGCCTGGTGGTGTGCTCTGGATCTTCGGCCAGAAAGAGCACGAGCATGCTCTCGACTTGTTTAAGTCGGAGGATCTTAGAAGGGAATTAGAAAAAAAAGAGTGAGGTAGCTCAGTAATTCTGATTCTTTTCTCTTCCAGCCCCTGGGCACCTCTTTCTTTTCTCTTCCAGCCCCCAGGTGGGCCCCTCTTTCTTTTCTCTTCCAGCCCCCTGGCCCCTCTTTGATAAGGAAAGTTTTGATTTCTAAAATTCTAATTTCTCACACAAATAGTCAATTTGTTAGAACTTGATTAGTAGTGAATTGGGAACAAGAAGAAAAAGAAAAGGCTGGTGCTTCCCTTGTTGAGATAAGAGCAAATGCTTTCTTCGGGATTTGGCCTGAACTATTCGGCAGATTCCCACGCGTTACGCACCCGTTCGCAACTTTGTTCTCAACTATTCCGATTTCAGCAAATGGAGGCCGTTAGGTCAAAGCCGTAGCACGCGCCCACTCCTCAAATGATGGATTAGTTGAAATGAAACATGTGCACGTCGTTGGATATTAAATGATAGGAAGTGCTAGGAAGTGAAATAGAATGAAATAGAGCCACTTTGGGCTTCCCTATGAAATGAGGCATGGAACGGAGCCTCTTCATTCACCATATTTAAGGGGATGCTTGGGGGTCCATGACATCCTTCCTAAACAGGAGCTATTGATCCAACACCTAAGCCATATTTATTGCGAGGAGCAATCCGGTTGCAAATCCTTGGAAGATCAAGTCTCCTCGGATGTCAGTGACATATTTTAGATTTCCAAACCTGATCTGATGACCAGGGGCGTAGCTGTCGATCTGCTCTAGATGGCCAATGGAGTTGGCACGCAGTGCGAAGCCGCCGAGTACAAAAACCTGGTCGGGGAGAAAAGTCTCCTTCAAGGCAGTATTGTTGTAGATGATCGATGGAGCCATCGAGCCTTCTAGCAACGACACAATGGAACTCTCAATGAAAGCACCAATGTCGGTGTCAAAACCGGCAGACTTAGGTAGGGGGTCCCGAACTATGCGTCTAAGGACCGAAGGTAACAAGGAGGCAGGGGACACGATGTTTACCCAGGTTTGGGCCCTCTTAATGGAGGTAATACCCTACTTCCTGCTTGATTGACTTTGATGAGTATAGGGGTTATGAGAGTTGATCTACCTTGAGATCGTAGTAGCTAAACCCTAGATGCCTAGCCTGTATGATTGTGATCGCCCCTAAGGACTAAACCCTCCGGTTTATATAGACACATGAGGGATCTAGGGTTGTATAGAGTCGGTTACAGAGAAAGGAAGGTACATGATCCGAACGCCAAGCTTGCCATCCACGCAAAGGAGAGTCACATCCAGACACGGGGGAGGTCCTTCAATCTCGTATCTTGACGGCCCATCAGTACGGCCCATGTCACACAGGCCGGCTCCCCGAGGACCCCATAGTCTAGGACTCCCTCAGTGGGCACGCTCCCAGGGCTTGTGGCCCACTGGTGCAACCCTCTGGTGTGTTCTCAGTGCCAAAAATTCTCAAATATTCTATAAAAAAATCATACCAAATTTTCAGGACATTTGGAGAACTTTTATTTTGGGGACATTTTTTATTGCATGGATAATTCAGAAAATAGACGAATAATAGTATTTTTGCTTTATTTAATCTAAATAATAGAAAGTAAAAGGTGGGTATGATACGTCTTTGTCATATCTATAATTTTTTATGTTTAATGCCAATATTATACAACTTTCGCATATTTTTGGCAACTTTTTATATGATTTATTGGACTAACCTATTGATGCAGTGCCCAATGTCAGTTCTTGTTTGTTGCATGTTTTTATTTCATAGAAAATCCATATCAAACAAAGTCCAAATGCGATAAAAATTTACGGGGGATTGTTTTGGAATATATGCGATTTTTGGGACTTGTAATCAACACAAATAGGGCCCCACAGTGACCAAACCCACCAGGGCGTGCTGGGCACCCCCTGGTGCGCCCAGGTGTCTTATGCCCTCCTCGAAATTCAGTTGGGGCCTTTCTTCTGGCGCAAGAAAGATAATTTATGGAAAAATCGTGTAAAAACTTAAGCGCAATCGGAGTTACGGATCTCCAGGAATTTAAGAAACCGTGAAGGGCCAGATCTGGGGAGTGATAACCCACAAGTATAGGGGATCACAACAGTTTTCGAGGGTAGAGTATTAAACCCAAATTTATAGATTCGACACAAGGGGAGCCAAAGAATATTTGAAGGTATTAGCAGTTGAGTTATCAATTCAACCACACATGGAGATTAATTATCCACAGCAAAGTGATTAGTAGCACAGTAGTATGATAGTTTTGATGATAGGAGCAGTAGTAATAGCAACAGTAACAGTGGTAGCAGTGATATGGTAGCAGTAATGATAGCAGTAGCAACAGTAGTAACTTAGCAAGAACAATATAAGATAAATTCGTAGGCATTGGATCGGTGACTCGTTGGATGATATTCATCATGAGACTATTATAACCTAGGGCAATACGGCACTAGCTCCAGTTCATAAATATAGTGTAGGCATGTATTCCGTAAATAGTCATACATGCTTATGGAAAGAAATTGCATGACATCTATTGTCCTACCCTCCCGTGGCAGCGGGGTCCTATTGGAAACTAAGGGATATTAAGGCCTTCTTTTTATAGAGAACCGAAACAAAGCATTAACACACGGTGAATACATGAACTCCTCAAACTACGGTCATCACCGGGAGTGGTCCCGACTATTGTCACTTCGGGGTTGCCGGATCATAACATGTAGTAGGTGACTATAACTTGCAAGATCGGATCTAGAACATGGATATAATGGTGATAACATAAATGGTTCAGATCTGAAATCATGGCACCCAGGCCCAAAGTGACAAGCATTAAGCATGGCAAAGTCATAGCAACATCAATCTGAGAACACAGTGGATACTAGGGAGGCCCTAACAAAACTATAAGTGCATCTAGTGCCCCTTAGTGATTTTGGTGTATTGAAGACTTATAGGTTAAGGGACTAATATGTTTGTGAGTGTACACAAGCTCTATAAGTCAATGAGGAGTTTGATATTTACAGTGAAAGTCGACCCCTAAAAATGAATGTCTTCGACTGAAGACTTTGGTTCTCCTAAAGACTTTGAAATTGAAGAAATTGGTGTGACCTTCAAGACTTCTATATTCATGCGAGGAATCTGAAGTGTGAAGACTTTTATTTTCGTAGTTTCATTTTCTTCTTATTGAGTCATAGGAAACACCGTACTGTTAGAGGGGGTCAAGGTAATACTAAGGAAACTGATTTCCAAGTGATGCTCATCTCAAAATCCTACACCTACCCAATCCTTCGAGTGAAGCCATTGGAAATCTCATATCAGTTCAGTCAATTTCTTCAGTGACAAAGACGAAGATCTTCTGGTCTCTGAGGAATTTGTTCTGACTGAGGAGTTAGCCAGTGCGAATTGCCTACATGGTGAGGAACATGATAGCCCTGAGGAATTCGAACCTTAAATCCGACCTTTGTTGTGGCACGCGCCAGCTGTCCAAAATATCCTACCACCTAACGGTCATATCAGACAAGGGCATTTATGTCTTATCATGTCGGGCTGCTCCCTAGGCTATAAATAGCCGCCCCCTACAACCACTAGCTGGTTGGCTGCTCTGAGAGAAACTAACACTTGTCATTTGAGAGCATCCCATCCTACAAAACCCAAAGTGATTGAGCATCACTAAAGAGATTGTTCCTGTGTGGAACCGATGCTTGTTACCTTTGAGGATTGTGTATCCTCCAGATGGTTAGGCGTCATGGTCTGAGCATCCAAGGGGTATTGTGGATTGCCGAGTGACCAAGTCTGTGAAGGTTTGGAAGTCACTTGTCAAGACTTACCACTATTGTTGGGCAAGGTCTGTGTGATCTTTGCTCAAGGAGAATACGGTGATGACTGTGTATCCGGGACTGTGTGTCCTCGAGTTTAAATACTCAGCCGCTCCAACCAGACGTACAACTGTCACAACAGTTGGAACTGGTCTACCAAGTCATTGTCTTCACCAAGCCAACTAGTTATATTTCCTCAACCCTTTCATTTCCTTAGTTATGTGTTGATGAACCTAATCATTACTGTTTGAAGACTTTGATTGAGTACTTTCTCTGATTCCTCAATCCTATTTCTTCAGTCAGTTTGTCTTCATCCTGCTTGTCCTGTGTTTACGCTTTCTGTACTCTGTGTTTGTCTTTCATTTCATCATGATGACTATGTTGTTGCTCTGTTATGCTTATACCTGAGTACTTATTTCGCTGCAAGTAGTTCTTCGCTTAGGAATTTCCTCACCCTGAAATTCCTCAGTGAAGAATTCATAAAATCGCCTATTCACCCCCCCTCTAGTCGACGTAACGCACTTTCAATTGGTATCAGAGCAAGGTACTCCCTTGTTCTGTGTGATTTTGGTTTAACCGCCTGGAGTTTTAGTTATGTCGACTACAGGTATGATCAAGGTCTCGGCTGGGTGTCCTACCTTTGATGGGACGGACTATGCCTATTGGAAGAACAAGAAGCGCATGCATCTTGAGGCAATTGATAATGATCTCTGGTACGTAGTGGAAAATGGCGTTCCCTCTGTCACTCCATCTCTAAATGCTACTGATGTGAAGAGATTCAAGCAACTCGATTCTCAAGCAAAGAATATCATATGTGGACATCTAAGCAAAGGACAGTACGGCAAAGTGAGTGCACTGGAAACTGCTAAGCTGATTTGGGACAGGCTGTCCAAGGTCAACGAAGGAGTATCAACTCGATGTGACTCCCGAGTTGATGTTCTTCGCAATCTCTTCAACCGCTTCAAAAGACTCGACAATGAAAATGTTCAGCAAACCTTCGATCGCCTCACTGACATCTCAAATGAGCTTCAAGCACTTGGTGCCACTGATATCACCGACCATGAGGTGGTGAAGAAATTGCTGAGATCACTTGACACCCTATTCGATACCCTCGCACTAATGATTCAAGAATGAGTTGATTACAAGTCACTTGATCCCGCTGATATCCTCGAGAGGCTAAATACTCATGAGTTCCAGCTTGCTGAGAAGAGAGATCTGTATGGACCGAGCTACAGAAGATCACGTGCACTGAAGGCCAAGGCAGTATCTGAGTCCGAAGCTGAGGATTCTAGTAGCAGCCTTGGTGATCCTGAAGAACTGAGCCAGGAGCTAGCAATGGTCGTGAGGAAATTCCAGAAGTTCTCTTGCTGCGGTTGTTTTGGAAAGTCTTCAAGAAATGACGATTCCTCGTCCCGTGACTACAAAAAGAGAACTTGCCACAAATGGAAGAAACCTGGTCACTACATGTCTGATTGTCCTCTGAGGGAAAATGAATCAAAGAATAAGAAGTACAAAGATGACGATGCTGATGACTCAAAGAAGAAGAAATCCTCAAAATCTTCACCATCAAAATCTTCAAAGTCTTCATCTCATAAGAAGAGCAGTTCCAAGAAGGCCCGGGCATTCATCGGCAAGGAAATGGACTCTGAAGCGGAATTTGAGGATAATGTGGAAGAGGAGGAATCTGAGGAATCTGACTCTAGTGTGGCGAGCCTAGCCCTTGCTACTGCTTACGTCAGCAAGTCCATCTTCAACACTGAAGAAAATGACTTCCCTGACTCTGCTAACAAGAGCGTCGATGACTATGCTCCCACCTATTGCTTCATGGCAAAAGGTGCCAAGGTACTCAAACATTCCCCCTCTGACTCTAGTGAGGATGAATCTGATGACAATCTCAAGCCTAGCTATTCAAAACTTGCTAAAATTGCTGTTAAACAACAGAAGGCTTTAGAAAAGATTCAAAATCAACTAGACAGAAGCGATGACCTGTTGCGTGAGGAATTGAATCAAACTAAGACTCTGACAGATAATCTTCAGAGACTTGAAACTCGGTTTGACAACCTTCAAAATCATCATAACACTCTCTTAACTGATCATGAAAAGCTTTCTTATGAATTTCTTCAGAGAAAGCAAGATCTTGAGAAGTTAAAAGCGAGTTATGAAGATCTTCAGAGGGCATCAGACTCTATGTGATGTGCTCAAAAAGTAGATCTTGAACAGGAACCCTAGGAAAGAGGGTATTGCCTTCGAGAGGAAACTCAATGCTGATGGGACCTACTGGAAACCTGAGCAGTATCCCAAAACCTCATGGGTTGCTGTGAAAGGACCTCATGTAGATCCATGCACTTTATCTGGCTTTACCACTGATTTCTACATATTCCTCTGATGAGTCATTTGACTCCAACTATAAGCTATTTAAGAATCAGAATGGTGAAGTATTTGCTCGATATGTTGGAACTAACTGCAGGAACAGTCCCCCTATGAAGAAAATATGGGTTCCTAAAAGATGCCTTGAAAATCTTCAGGTGAATGTCATCATGACACCATCAATGAAGAATAGGAACCCAAGATCGAATTCTTCATATGGACCAAATTCTTCATATGGATCCAATTCCTCACATGGATCGAAATCCTCATATGAACATCATCGTGCTAACACTTCTGTTTTGCAGGGAAAGTCTAAAGGCTATGAATATGTGCATTATTCTTCAATCCATTATGTTCATAAGTCCTCGAAGAATTTCTCTGCTTATTCATATGCTTATCCTAACCACTCTTCTGTGAAACAAAGTGTACTGGCTTCTATGCCATCTTTTTTTATGGAGCTTGCAGAATGATGAACTCTTTGCCACCCCTGCAGATGTGGGTGGTGAATAAAAAGAACTAATCTCTTATGCAGGGTCAGGTCTCCAGACGAACTTAATCGTCTGAAGAATTTGCTGGAGACCTGAATGTGCTTGAAAGGACGCAAGCTAATCATGAAGAAATGAATCATTCATTTCCCATGTCCTCATATTGCTATATCTATTACTGTTGATGAAATTGATATCATATTCTTCATTGATGAAGTATATGGGTTCGTAAGTTGCACTAATTCATCTACAAGATGAACAACCCAAAGCTACTGAGTGGGTCCTCGACGTGGATGTACAAATCACATGACTGGTGACATGAGCTTGTTAATGGACACTGATTTGTCACCATCTCATCTGAAGCATATCACCTACGCTGACAAAGGCAAAAGCAAGGTATTGGGTCTAGGTAAGGTTGCAATCTCAAAGGATAAACACATGGACAAAGTCATGCTTGTCGAGTCCTTAGGATTCAATCTTATGTCTGTCTCAATGCTTTGTGATCTTGATATGGTTGTTGTCTTCGGCAAATATCGTTGCCTTGTGCTATTGGAATCTGACAACTCCAAAGTCTTCGAAGGCTTTAGGAAAGGATATTTGTATATTGTTGATTTCTCTGCAGGACCACAGCCTGCCACTTGTCTACTTGCAAAAGCTTCAGAATGCTGGTTATGGCATCGATGACTTGGTCATGCTGGGATGAGGAACTTGCATACAATCGCGAAGAAGAAGCATGCCATTGGCATCGAGGGTGTCAAATTCCTCGAAGATCATCTTTGTGGGGCTTGTGAGGCTGGAAAGATCACCAGAGCCAAGTATCCCTCGAAGACTATCATGACCACTTCTCGTCCCTTTGAATTACTTCATATGGATCTCTTTGGCCCTACTCATTATGCCACGTTCTCTAGTTCTGCATCATTATATGGCTTTGTCATAGTTGATGACTATTCTCTTTACACATGGGTGCATGTCATCACTTACAAAAATGAAGTGCAGGAAGTCTTCAGACGATTTTCCTCAAGGGCTTCCACTAACTTCAGTGTGAAGATCAAGCATATCAGGAGTGATAATGGAACCGAGTTCAAGAACACTGGCCTCGATGAATATCTCAATATGCTTGGTATTACTCATGAATTATCTGCTCCTTATACTCCTCAGTAGAATGGCGTCGTGGAGCGCAAGAATAGGACCGTTGTTGAGATGGGTCACACCATGCTTGATGAATAAAAGACACCTCGGCGCTTCGGGCCTGAAGCAATTGATACTACGTGCCACATCATCAACAGGGTATATCTTCACAAATTCTTCAAAAAGACCTCATATGAACTCCTCACTGATAAGAAACCCAATGTAAGTTATTTCAAAGTCTTCGGTGCTAAATGCTGGATTAGAGATCCTCACCATCACTCTAAATTTGCACCGAAAGCACATGAGGGTTTCAGGCTTGGTTACGAAAAGGACTCACACACCTACAGAGTCTTCAACATCAATCATCACAAGGTTGTTGAAACTGTAGATGTGCGGTTTGATGAGACTAATGGCTCACAAAGAGAGCACCTACCTCCTGTGCTAGATGATATGTCACCTGAGGAATCCATCAAGTTCAAAGCTACTGAGGATGTCATCCCTACCGAAGAATCTGTTGAAGAAGTCATTCCTGATCGTGAAGAAAATCACGCTGGTGCTGCTAAAGAAACTGGTCCTGAAGAAACTGCTGGGCCTAAGCAAAGTCGTTAACCTGCACATCCTCGCGTTGCAAACGAAGTGCAGATTGAGAAGATCATTGATGACATCAACGCACCAGGTCCCCTCACGCGCTCAAAAGCTTCACATTTATCTAACTTTTGTGGGCATTTTGCGTTTGTCTCTATCATAGGGCCCACTAAAGTTGATGAAGTATTCATGGAATCTGAGTGGATTCAAGCCATGCAAGATGAATTGCATCAATTCAAGCTCAACGATGTGTGGGAGCTTGTCAAGTGACCAGACCCACACAAGCACAACATCATCAGTACCAAATGGATCTACCGCAACAAACAAGACAAAAATGACCTCGTTGTGAGGAATAAGGCTTGTCTTGTAGCTCAAGGCTACACACAGGTTAAAGGAATTGATTTCGATGAAACTTTTGCACTTGTTGCTAGACTTGAGGCTATTTGCATATTGCTTGCTTACGCTAACCATCATAATATCATCTTACATCAAATGGATGTGAAAAGTGCATTCCTCAATGGTAAGCTTGAGGAAGAAGTATATGTTGCTCAACCACCAGGTTTTGAGGATCCAAAATTTCCAGATCATGTCTACAGACTCAACAAGGCCCTCTATGGCCTCAAGCAAGCACCTCGGGCGTGCTATGACACACTGAAGGAATTCCTCATGAAGAAAGGCTTCAAACCCGGTTCACTTGATCCAACTCTTTTCACCAAAACATATGATGATGAATTATTTGTGTGCCAAATATATGTTGATGATATTATCTTTGGTTGTACTAACCAACGTTACAGTGATGAATTTGCCAATATGATGAGTGAACAATATCAAATGTCTATGATGGGAGAATTGAAATTCTTCTTAGGTCTTCAGATTCGTCAACAATACAATGGCATATTCATATCTCAGGAGAAATACCTCAAGGATGTGTTGAGGAAATTCGGCATGCCAGATTGCAAAGGCGTCAAAATCCCAATGCCCACAAATGGCCATCTATGCACTGATGAAAATGGTAAAGACTTTGATCAAAAGGTATACCGCTCCATGATTGGCTCTTTATTGTACCTATGTGCATCTAGACCGGATATTATGCTTAGTGTTTGCATGTGTGCCCGATTTCAAGCTACACCGAAGGAATCACACCATAAGGCTGTGAAGCATATTCTTTGATATCTAGCTCACACACCAACAATTGGATTATGGTATCCCAAGGGCTATTCATTTGATCTCATTGGATATTCAAACTCTGACTATGCTGGCGATCGGGTGGACCGCAAGTCAACGTCAGGCACATGTCATTTCCTCGGACGATCCTTGGTATGTTTGTCCTTGAAGAAACAAAACTGCGTATCACTCTCCACTGCAGAAGCTGAGTACATTGCTGCTAGATATTGCTGTGCTCAATTACTATGGATGAAGCAAACACTCAAGGACTATGGCATCAATGTGAAGAATGTGCCACTCTACTACGACAATGGGAGTGCTATCAAGATTGCTCACAACCCAGTTCAGCACTCGAAGACAAAGCACATCCAGACTCGTCATCATTTTCTTCGTGACCATGTGTTGAAGGGGGACATCTCCATCGACCATGCAAATACAGAAGACCAGCTGGCCGATATCTTCACTAAGCCCTTGGATGAGAAGAGATTTAGCAAATTGTGGTCTGAGCTAAATATCCTAGAATCTTCGAATGTTCTTTGAAAAGGACACACATCCTAACACTTATGCTGACTTGATGACTTAGATGTGCAACACACGAAGTAACTTTTTTTGTTCAATCAATGAAGACTAACCCTCTAAGTGTGAAGAAATTAATGAAGAAATTGATTATCAGAACCCTACGAGAGTTGTACGCGGTGTCTGAAATCAGCTTTCTTATACGGTGGGTTACCGCACCAACCAAAGTTGAAAATCTTCAATTTGAGTTTTTCTTCATTTTTGAAATTCCTCAGTTTTTCAAATTCTTCAACTTTGCATTGTCTTCATTCTTTCCGTCGTTGTTCTTCATTGACTATATATATAAGAGTTTATGTCCTCTACAGTGTTCACTTATTGCTAATTCTTCAAGTTGTTTTTTCTGCTAAATGAATGTGATCGGACCCTTATCCCCCTCTATGCTAAACTCAACCCAGTCTGTTCACAAATTCTTCATGTGCGTTCTATTTGAAACTCGTTCAAATTCTTCACTGTGTCCTTGTCAGCTGAAGAAATTGTGAACGAAACTTTAAAATATTCTTATCTGAAGTTTCGGATCTTGCCGCTCAAACCGTTACACATTCCATGGTATACTTATCTATTCACCCAAGATCTCACACGATCGCCACCTCTCAGTACGTGGGTGACACATGTCGCGCGAATGAGAAGGGCCAGGGGCACTGAGGGAGTCCTGGATAAGGGGGTATCCGGACAGCCGGACTATATACTTTGGCCGGACTGTTGGACTATGAAGATACAAGATTGAAGACTTCGTCCCGTGTCCGGATGGGACTCTCCTTTGCGTGGAAGGCAAGCTTGGAAATTCGGATGATAGATCTCCTTGTCTGTAACCGACTCTGTGTAACCCTAGCCCCCTCCGGTGTCTATATAAAATGGAGGGTTTAGTCCGTAGAAAAACAACAATCATACCATAGGCTAGCTTCTAGGGTTTAGCCTCTACGATCTTGTGGTAGATCAGCTCTTGTAATACTCATATCATCAAGACCAATCAAGCAGGAAGTAGGGTATTACCTCCATCGAGAGGGCCCGAACCTGGGTAAACATCATGTCCCTAGTCTCCTGTTACCATTAGCCTTAGACGCACATTTCGGGACCCCCTACCCGAGATCCGCCGGTTTTGACACCGACATTGGTGCTTTCATTGAGAGTTCCCCTGTGTCGTCGCTGTAAGGCTCGATGGCTCCCTCAACCTTCAACAACGCAGTCCAGGGCGAGACTTTTCTCCCCGGACAGATCTTCATGTTCGGCGACTTCGCACCACGGGCCAACTCGCTTGGCCATCTAGAGCAGATCGACAGCTACGCCCCTGGCCATCAGGTTAGGTTCAGAAACTTGAAGTACACGGCCGATGTCCGTGGAGACTTGATGTTCGACGAATTCAGGCTTACATCAGGAGCGCCGAACAGTCACGATGAGCATGACCTAAATCTGTTGTCGGACAGTATTCAGGATATCGCCCATGCAACTGCTCCGGTCCTAAATCCGGGGCAGATCGCGTCATCTGAGGACGGGTGGATGGGCCCCGCCATAGAGGCCGCATGCTCTTCGGCGGTAGAGCCGAACACAAATTCTGCCGTTAAGAGAATCTGCATCACTGGACCCCCGGACTTGTGTCCGGATGTAGGTCCCGAACCGCGCGCGCCCGGGCCCATCAATTCCGATTGGGCTCTAGTAATGGAGTTCACCGCTGCGGATATCTTTCAGCACTCCCCCTTTGGCGATGTGCTAAATTCATTAAAGTCTCTCTCTTTGTTAGAAGACTCTTGGCCGAACTATGTCCGGCCTGAGTGGGATACGGACAATGAAGAAAATCGCCTCCCACCCACCACCCACTTAATAGCCACTCTCGATGACCTAATAAACATGCTTGATTTCGACTCCGACGACATCGACGGTATGGACGTCGATGCAGGGGATGATCTGGAACCACCGCCCACGGGGCGCTAGACCGCCACTTCATCATATGACATCTACATGGTGGACACGCCTAAGGAGGACAACGGTGACAAAAAGGACACAACGGAGGATAAACCCCCCGGACAAAAGCAAAAACAACGGCGCAGGCGCCGCTCTAAGTCCAGTCACAGTAAAAATAGCGATAACAGCGCAAGGAAAAATGACACTCCGGTTGACTCCAAAGGCAACAATATGAACCCAACGATGGAGCAAGAAGAGCCAGGCCACGCTGAACAGACGCCCGATCACAGCGCTCCCGAGGGCCGAACTCATCAAACGGCCTCCGGAGAGGAGGACAGTCCGGTTGACGATGAATTCATCATCCTGGAAAAACGTTTGGAACAAGATAACCTCCGCAGAAGGCTTATGGCCACAACGAGGAACCTAAAGAAGCAGAAGCAAAGGCTTAAAGCCACGGAGGATACGCTCAACCGAAGATGGAATAAGGTGCTAGACACTGAAGGAAAATGTGGCGACGATCGCCACACAAAGAGCTACCCAAAACGCAAGCTGCTGCCCGAATTCGATGATGAGGCTGCAGAGCCCATTCCGCCAAAGAAAAATACAGCCATTCGGCCGGACTAACCACTTCATGGCCGCGATAAAGCAACCACTGATGCCGCACACGATTTACGTGAGCTCCTGGACAAAAAGGCCAGTGCGGCCAGGTCCATCTACGGATCCAGAGGACATGCTCCGATGCGGGATTATGGTCACCAAAACGATCACACTGATTGAATACCAGTTCAGAATTAACACCGGATGCAACAACAGCCGACAGCATGCCATGACATGTCCAGATACAGAGGTGCTGCACACCCTCTGTGCTTCACCGATGAGGGGCTGGATCACGAATTTCCACAGGGATTCAAACCCGTGAACATAGAGGCATACGACGGAACGACAGACCCTGGGGTCTGGATTGAAGATTTTATCCTCCACATCCACATGGCTCATGGGATGACCTCCACGCCATCAAATACCTCCCCCTCAAGTTGAAAGGGTCAGCTCGACACTGGTTGAAAAGCCTCCCCGAAAATTCAATCGGAAGCTGGGAGGAACTTGGGGACACTTTCAGGGCCAATTTTCAAGGGACCTATGTCCGACCTCCGAACGCAGACGATTTAAGTCACATAATACAACAACCCGGAGAGTCAGCCCGCAAGCTTTGGAACAGATTTCTCACTAAGAAGAATCAAATTGTCGACTGTCCGGATGCCGAAGCCCTAGCGGCCTTTAAGCACAGTATCCGGTACGAGTGGCTGGCCAGACACCTTAGCCAAGAAAAGCCAAGGACGATGGCGGCCTTAACAAGCCTTATGACCCGCTTTTGTGCGGGCGAAGACAACTGGTTGGCCCGTAGAGGCACCAGTGACCCAGGCACATCCGAAATTTGAGATGGCAACGGGAAGCCACGGCGCAATAAGAACAAGCGTCGGAACAATGAAGAAAGTCCGGACAACACGGCGGTCAACGCAGGATTCAGGGGCTCTCGACCCAGTCAAGGAAAGAAGCCATTTAAAGGCAGCAAAGAGGGACCGTCCGGCCTGAATAAAGTCCTGGACAGATTGTGCCAAATCCATGGCACCCCCGAAAAACCTGCAAATCATACTCACAGAGAATGTTGGGTCTTCAAGCCGGCCGACAAGTTAAACGCCGAACACAAGGGAAGGGAAACGCCAAGTGAAGACGAGGGTGAGCCTCGCCAGCCGAACACTGGGGGACAGAAAAATTCCCACCAGAAGTCAAAACAGTAAACATGGTCCACGCAACTCACATAGAGTCCGTTACCCCCAAATTCAACCCTTGCTCGGCCTGCCCGATCACTTCTGATCACAGGTACCACCCGGCCAGTATCCGGCATGGAGGATCGGCTGCCTTGGTGCCTCGACCCAATAATTGATGGATACCATCTCACTCAAGTCCTAATGGACGACGGCAGTAGTCTTAATCTGATATATCAGGACACCGTCCGCAAGATGGGGATAGAACCATCCAGAATAAGACAAAGTAACACCACCTTTAAAGGAGTGATACCAGGCATTGAGGCCCGCTGCTGGGGCTCCCTCATATTAGATGTGACATTCGGTTCTCCCGACAACTTCAGAAGTGAGGAACTACTCTTCGACATCGCGCCCTTCAGCAGCGGTTATCATGCATTACTCGGAAGAACGGCCTTCGCTTGCTTTAATGCAGTACCGAACTATGCCTTCCTTAAACTTAATATTCCCGGTCCACGTGGCGTCATAACTGTTAGCGGAAACACAGAGCAGTATGTGGCGACTCTTGTAGCCGGACACTAAGCGGCCTCTCCCATCAGAACGCATGATCGGTCGTTAAGACCATGAACATGGTTAGACGAGTCCAGTGCACCACCGTCAACAACAGCCCGGATAAACCTGAGCTGGGTGCCATACATATATCCCCATAAATGGTACCAGGGGCTGCAAACATGTAATAAAGCCCACAATTCGGCTTGCCTTATTAATAGGCCAATATCCCATATTTATAACATCCATTGAGAATAACCAACTTCTCGCACACTTACTCTTTTACATGAGTTTTCGTTTTTACAGACACTATTCATGCAACACCCTTCCAGGATACGGCACAACGGAGACAAAGGCACAGACGTGCAGTAGGGCCCCGCTCAAAGGTTTCTCTTTAGATTAAGCCCCTATGTAAACCTTCTTTACTGTCTTTTGTTGCTTGACATCCCGTGGGTATTCAACACACCCACAGGGGATACTGGTGTTATAGGCATTTCTCCATGACAGACCAATGCACGTACCTGGAAATATAGGGTTCATAATCAAGGGCGTTGCTCAGCCCAGTATATGTTACAAAGTCTGAATACCTTCGGGAGTGTTCGGCGCCGCGAGTTTGGCCTTATATGGATCAGCTCTGAATCATGTCTTTGGTCAAATGTTGGGTTTGCCCAGCTCCTGGGTTTGCGGCCTTACGTTCCGTTCTATCGGCTAAGGCGGCCAAAGGAGAACTACTGCGATTGTGCCCTGGTTATTCCGGATGAGCACCTCAGTAGAGAAAGCCGAAAACCGACTGTCATGATACAGCGAGAGACTGGTCAACCACTCGAAGACTCATCGGAATCTATAGGATTCCTCCGCATTAACGAAGGGCCGTTTCCCTGTCACGTACATACGCGCCCCTATCCGGATACACGCGGAAGTACTAGGGGCTACATAGTAGCCCCACCATTAAACTCCTATGGCTAAGTGAAAGTGTTACAGCTATATAGTCCGGTTGCCTGGTTCGACGTGCGATCACCTCCTTAATGGACCAAGACGTTGGATCAAGTGTGATTACGCATATTTTTTCGAACACCCCCGCATTATACGCGTGGGGGCTAAAGCCAACGACTGCTAACTTTCAAGTTATATGCATACATAAACGGCCGCACATGAGGCATTATAACACTTTCAGTCCAAAGTATAAACACAACCTCTATATTTAACACATAATTGTTTACAATTAATCGACTTGTCACTCGAACATGAAATTCTTCGAGCACTGAGCCTCTATTATACGGGCACCTTCTATGACCTGCTCAAAATAGTGCTCGGCTAGGTCCTGGCTTCCTGCCGGACTCTGGGTTGCAATGGTGGTGGCCTCCATATCTGCCCAATATTTCTTAACACGGGCAAGAGCCATCCGCGCACCCTCTATGCACGCCGACCTTTTCATGGCATCGATTCACGATCTAGCACCAAATAATTATTGCACTAAACCAAAGTAACTGTCCGACCTCGGTCCCTTTGGCCATAGATGGTCTATTACATACCTCATTGCAAGACCGGACAACCTATGGAGCTCGGCTATAGCGGCCATCCTCTCACTCAATGGCAATGAGCGCATTGGAGCGCTAAATTGCGACCAGAACAGCCTTTCTATTTCATTATCTTTATGATCCTCGAATAACTTGGTCGCATCAGCCGTACTTTTCGCCAAGTCCGCATACTCATCTGCAGCGCTCCAAAGCCGATCCAAAGGAGCATACTTTGGATCTAAGAACTTCATCCGCAACAAATAAGGGATTCCAGCCGCGATTTATCCGGCTTGTCGAAGTTCCTCCCGTGTGTCTCTAATTTCAGAGCGCGTCTCCTTAGCCGCATTCAAGGCCTTCTTCAGGTCAGCCGCCTTTGCCTGATTCTCCTTCTCGAGAAGCTCATACCGACTGGCGGCGTCCCTCGGCTCCACAGCCATCTCGGCTATCTTTTCTTCGCTTCGGCGATGAGCAGCATGTTCGGCTCTCAAGTCTTCGGCTGCCTATAGGGCAGCCGCATTGCTAGCCCGAGCTTGTTCCTTGGCTAGGGCAAGTTCCGCCCTCAGGACCTCAATGGCAGCAGCTCCGCCTGCAGCCACATCATACCATATTAATATTCCAATCCTCTTAATATTTCCTAATCAAATGAGGAAAGAACGAGCACATACTCTGTGACTCGTCAAGCCGCTTGTTTACAAGCGTGATGTCAGCATCCACCACATCAATCTGTCGCCTCAGTTCGGCGAATTTAGAGGTCCGGTCTACCACCGGACCCTTAGCAACCTGCGCATGAATGCAGTATGATCATTACCTGAGAGTGTGATCCTCCGCTTGCCGCCTACGGCTGGCAACCAGAGTCTCAGGGGCTACTATCTATATGGAGCACACCTAGCGCGTGCGGTACAACCAAAAATTGCATATTTCATCGCGTACCTCGAAGCCTTTGAGCAATCTTCCAAAGGCTTCATTTAACCCGCTCATGGCGGACGAAATCGTCTCCAACACCGTACCCATCAGTGTACGGTGCTCCTCCGAGAGAACAACTTGCTCCAGGAGGCCCGTCAGTATGTTCGGCCGGGCATCAGACTGTCCCGGACCCTTCTCATTGCCCTCCATGGGAGCCAAACGCGCCGGGCTCGAGGCGGCCGAAGTGTTAGCTTCCGGCCTCAGTGGATTTGGACTCCTCCGTGACGACACCTTTGGGTCGCCTGCCCCATGGGGTGGAGAGGCAGGTGGGGTTTCACTCTCCATCATCTCCGGAAGAAGATCCCCCGAAGACGAACCCTGTTGAGACAAGCTACTAGCCGGACTGCAAAAAAATAGATCCTGGTTATTGTTCTCAGAGGAAAAAGCAATAGCTTCTTGATTATTAACTTACAGCTCGGTGGAGGGCCGGCCCGTTTACGGGCACGGTGCGGTGAGGACGCCCTTCAGGGCAGGGCCCCTTGGTGAAACTTTCTTCCCTTGCTTAGGCACCTCCGCTCCAAGTCTTTGGAGGCAGCCCTTTTCTTCCCGCGGGGGGAGAAAACCTGGGAAAAACCTCCCCGATTATCCTCCTTCATGGAGATAGTAATTAACCCGGTTTGGATGTGTAATGTGTGGAGTTCGGCTTCTCTATTCTTCTCTTCCCCTTTCCCCGAGGGCACTTGGCTTAATGCGCGTCTAAGCATCCTGGCTATTGCCCGACTAGGCGAGCCTTCAGGAAGTGGGGCCGGACACCTGATCCTCTCCGCCTTGCTGAGTCAACCCTGGTCGCAGACAGGTTTTCAGAATAATGTTGTATTAAACATAAGCAAAGTGTTCGGTTATAGGGTTACTTACTTGGGTATCTGGGCGGTTGCAGCTCAGGCTCGCATCCTCGGTGGTGTCCGGACACCTTACTTGTGGTCCGAGGAATAACTTATACGTCCCTTCGAGCATCATGCCGAAGAAGTGCTGAATGGTTTGCGGACCTTCCGGATTGAACTCCCACATCCGGAGAGGCCGACGTTTGCACGGCAGGATCCGCCAAACTAGCATTACCTGAATGATTTTGACAAGATTGATATCCCTCTCAAGAAGCTCCCGAATACGGCTCTGCAATGTTGGTACGTCATTAGCAGGCCCCCACTCTAGTCCCACATTGGCCCACGACGCCAATTGAGGCAGAGGGCCCAGACGGAAGGCGGGGGCAGCCGCCCACGTTGTGCCTCGGGGAGCTATGACATAGAACCACCTCCGTTGCCATAGATCAGACACCTCCGGGAAGGAACCTTCTGGCCATGGAACATCGGCGTTTTTGCTTATTGTGGCACCTCGGCACTCCACGTGTCGCCCCTCAATCACCTTCAGCTTCACACTGAAGGTCTTGAGCCATAGGCCGAAGTGTGGGGTAATGTGGAGGAAGGCTTCACACACAATGATAAACGACGAGATGTGGAGGATGGAATCCGGAGCTAGATCGTGAAAATCTAGCTCCTAATAGAACATGAGCCCTCTCACGAAGGGATCAAGAGTAAGGCCCAAGCCTCGGAGGAAGTGAGAAACAAATACGACACTCTTGTTGGGTTCAGGAGTGGGGATGACCTGCCCAGGGGCGGGAAGCCTGTGCTTAACGTCGGCGGACAAATATCTGGCCTCCCTGAGCTTCGCAATGTCCTCCTCTGTGACAGAGGAGGCCATCCACCGACCTTGAAGGTTGGATCCGGACATGATTGAAGATCCAAAGTGCCTAAGGTCGAGCTCCGGGTGTTGGAACTTGAGAGGCAGAAAGGTGCAAGCGTGGTAAGAAAGGGATAGGCCTTGACCCCTCTATAAAGGGGGAGGATATCAATCATCCCCAGCGTAACCGTTTGGGATTTGCCTAAAAACACGGAGTCATGCCAACAGGCGTGGTGGGGTTACCCATACCCGTATTGATGAGGATCCCGCGATAATGGGGACATGATCTTTGCTTCGACAAGATGTGCCAAGGAAACCACCTCGCAATGTGTGTGGTAGCTGGTTGTAGAAAACGGTTCGAATAATGGCCGGGCCGTGGTGTGATTTCACACTACGAAGAGTTGTTAGCAGGTTAAATTTGTGGATTATTGTTCTCTCTACGGTGGTATGTGAAATTTGTCTTGCAGAGCCGGACACGACTTAAGTGTTCGAAATTTACATTGGAGTATTCGGAGATGGAACCCGCCTTGCAATGCCGAAGACAATCTGCGCGCCGGACTCATCGTCATTGAAGCCTAGTTCAGGGGCTACTAAGGGAGTCCTGGATAAGGGGGTATCCGGACAGCCGGACTATATACTTTGGCCGAACTGTTGGACTATGAAGATACAAGATTGAAGACTTCGTCCCGTGTCCAGATGGGACTCTCCTTTGCATGGAAGGCAAGCTTGGCAATTCGGATGATAGATCTCCTTCTCTGTAACCGACTCTGTGTAACCCTAGCCCCCTCCAATGTCTATATAAACCGGAGGGTTTAGTCCGTAGGAAAACAACAATCATACTGTAGGCTAGCTTCTAGGGTTTAGCCTCTACGATCTCGTGGTAGATCAACTCTTGTAATACTCATATCATAAAGATCAATCAAGCAGGAAGTAGGGTATTACCTCCATCGAGAGGGCTCGAACCTGGGTAAACATCGTGTCCCCAGTCTCCTGTTACCATTAGCCTTAGACGCACAGTTCGGGACCCCCTACCAAATATCTGCTGGTTTTGACACCGACAGGCACGTTCGTCCAATTTCCTCGGACGAACGGTTTTTCACCTTAGCTATAAATACCCCTCCCCTCCTCACTTTGTTTTTTACTCCACTCGACCTCACTCCCTCGCTCGAGCTTCTCAAAACCTAGCGCTGCCGCTACTTCCATCATCGCCGGTGAGGAAGAGCTTCACTGCCTCGACCTCGTCGCCGTCGTACTCGCGCCAGCCGCGGACATCCTCTCTCCGCCGCCGCCGTAGACGTCTTCCTCTGCCAAGTTAGTGTGTGGAAGATTCGAGCCGACGAACTTTCAAATCTACACCTTTTGTTCACTGTGTTCTTCATCAAGGGTAATTAAAAGTTACTTTTACCACATTTATTCTACTGGTGATTTTCATCAAATCTTCAAAAGGTGTTTATTCTTCAACCTTCACACTCTAAACACCTAGCACAAATCTTATGTTCTTGATCCGTTTCTCTAAGTGACGTTTTTCTTCATGATTCCTCAATTGTGTGAATCTCACGATCCGCACAACTCTGGAACCTAAGTCAAAGAACGCTTAGTGAAATTCTTCAAGACACATCGGGTCAATTTCCTCAAACTTGTTCAATTTTTTACAAAAACTTCTGAGAGCGCATATGACCTCTCCAAATTCTTCGCACCTATACTCTATTCACAGGAACACATGTCTGCTGCTGAATCACTAGGTTCTCGTCAACTTAACTCATTTGCAGCATTCCTCAAAGAAAAGCTGCACACTTCTTCAGAGAACTCAATTGTTCAAATCCTCAGCTGAAGAAAATGGCAGATGGTAAAAGGCCTCAGAAAGGAGGAAAGAAGCTTGAAGTCAATACTGCCTTTGAGATCCCTGATGAAATTTATGCAGGGTACTGCATGCCTGATGAGGCAACTCACAACAAAGAAACCAAGAATGAGTGCAAAGTGCGCATATAGAGGATTGAAAGAAGATGGGCTAGAGAATGGAGGGAGTACATATATGTCACTCCCAAATATATGAAGAAATTCACTCTTCACCCTCCATTCTCAAGACCTCCTCTGGCACCTGGCCAAAGAGTTGATCCAACAAGCATTAAATGTGGTGAGGATTATGCTGATGAATGGGCCAGGCGGCAAGCTAAATTGTCCAAGCAGGCCAAAGAAGCAGTGAAGAAATTCAATGAGGATTCTGCTACTGCTGCTGCCGAGGCTTCTTCAAGCAAGAAGGCTATGCCAAAGAAGCCTGCCCGTAAACCTCCAAGTTCCTCAACAATGCCCTCACAGCCAAGTTCTTCTTCAATGCCCTCACGACCAAGTTCCTCTATGCCACCGAGGCAAATTCCTCAAGCTGCCCCAGTTCCTCAGACTGCACAAATTCCTCTGGCTTCAAAACCCTCAGCTCCTTCGGCAAAATCCTCGGCACCTGTGCATCTCACCATTTTCCAAAGGACAACTGGCATATCAATTGCCTCAGGAGCTTCAGCAAGTTCTTCCACTACAAAAAATACACTTCCATGATGATACGTGTTTGTCACAGTAGGTCACGTTTTTTATCATTGCATGTACATCCATGACAATTTTATGACAGAATCAAGATAGTCATACCTGTGCTGCCGTAGAAGTGTTCCATGACATTACCAAAATTATCATCACAGAAGTGTCAACTTCCATGACGATAAATCGCGCTTCACAGAAGTGTTTTCGTCAAGGGTGACCGACACGTGGCATCCATCGTAACGGAATGCCATTAAGCTATTGGGTCCGGTTTTGGATCCGATAACCCGTTAACAGCCCCGACCAATGGGGATTTTCCACGTGTAAAATCATCATTGGCTGGAGGAAACACGTGTAGGCTCACCATTGGGACAGATGTCATCCACTCATTGGACCGAAGGCGCCTATGATACGGCGACACGTGGCACAGCCCAACAGAGGCCCATTCCTGTGAAAAGGCTGCCCCGTTTGACTTGGTCAAAAGGTGGCGGGCCAGCCCACGGAAAGCCTGTTAACGACCTGTTCGCATATAGCCCATTTACAACCCGCTAACCCAGGGCCCGTTATGACCTCTCCGAATTAGGCCCAGTAGCATCATGTAGGCCATCCAATATGATTCCAGCCCATTTTAACTTCCGGCCCATGTGTGGCCCATGACTTCTTTCGGCCCATATGAGGCCCTTTGTAACTCTTGGCCCATTAACGGCCCGTGGTGAAACTGGCCCGTAATGAATAGGGTATCACTTTATACCCATTAACGGCCCGTTATGGTCCAAGTTATCTTTCGGCCTTCTCAGGGCCCATTTATTCTTGGGCTCATTTGCAACATTTGGTTACATACGGCCCGTTACTGTCATTTTCTGCTTGTCGGCCAAATTCAGCCCGTCATTACAGTCGGCCCGTTTGTGGACCGTTAATACGTTGGGCTGTTTTCATGTAAAAAAACCCGTTGGGCTGTTTTCATAGAGGTATCAAATGTGGCCTATTAACGGCCCGTTATGGTCCATGAATAGTACGACCCATAATTCATCTAAGTAATCCAAAGATAGCATAACAAGATTCCAGACCAAGTTATCTTTCGGCCTTCTCAGGGCCCATTTATTCTTGGGCTCATTTGCAACATTCGGTTACATACGGCCCGTTACTGTCATTTTCTGCTTGTCGGCCAAATTCAGCCCGTCATTACAGTCGGCCCGTTTGTGGACCGTTAATACATTGGACCGTTTTCATGTAAAAAAACCCGTTGGGCTGTTTTCATAGAGGTATCAAATACGACCTATTAACGGCCCGTTATGGTCCACGAATAGTACGACCCATGATTGGCGAAATGATGATACGCCGCATAGAAGGCCCATGGATCCTACGGCCCGTACGAGGCCCATGGATCGTACGACCAGTAGAAGGCCCATGGATCGTACGACCCGTAGAAGGCCGATGGACCCTATGGCCTGTAGAAGGCCCATGAATCCTAAGGTCTGTATAGAAGGCCAATGGATCCTACAGCCCATAGAAGGCCCATGGATCATACGGCCCGCAGGAGGCCCATGGTTACAACAGTCCGTGTGTTGCCATGATTATTTTGGCCTAGTTACCAAAAATAGGCTATTGTGGGCACTAGAAAAACACAGAAAAAGAACTGCAGTGACTACAAGCAGACAACTAAACAAGACAATAAGGAAATAAATAAGCAAGCAATTAACGCTAGCCTATTACTGCTATTACACATATTACATCCACTGGGCATCAAAGTTCGCCACCAGTGCAAATATAGGGAACAAAGCAGCATATTACATACTGGACGTCAAAATTGGCCACCAGTGCAAATAAATGCGGCAGCAAAACAAGAGCATAACTGAAACAACTTCAGAAGAGCTCAAGAAACGTTATCCTGGGTATCCACCATGCTGGCAATAAGCTTAGCAAGCTTATTAGCTTTGTCCTGTTTGGCGCTAAAATCCTCCAACGCTTGTTGTTGCACCAGAAAGTATGCATCTGAATGCTCCAAGGACTTCCGCAGTCCTTCACTTCTTGCCGTAGCACAGCTGATCGATGTCTTTCAGCTTGTAGTTGAGACTCAAGAAACCAAACTGATTCAGACAGTGAGTTTGAATAGCTTGTGCAAGTGATAGTGGCTAGTAACTTGAACACTAAACCAAGACAGGACTTTGGGGTTGTCTCGCTGTCTTCAAGATAGTCTTCCTTAGCTATTTTATCAGCTTTGTTGGAGACCAACAAGGATGTGTCACTATCCTGAACCTTATCTGCATTACTTCCTTTACCATTGCTTAATAAGGCACTCTTCCCCAATATTCTGTCAGCATTCTAAAAGAAGAAACAAGTAGACACATAACAAGTTTAGCATGTACTAGTATATGAAACTCATTTTGGTGAACCAGTTCATTAGTAAGGCGGACAGGATTAAACTACCAAGTCTTCTATTGCCAAGTACTAGTACATAATAAAAGCATCAAATAAACATATATCCATGTCCTATGGTCACTACATTGTCTTGCCAAATCAAAATAGAGACACGGTTCAAATCATATCAGTTCAAGACAAAGCAGTAGTGAAAGAATACTAAGCGTGGGAAACTACATGACATAACAAGATTTCAGATGGGTACCACGGGTCTACATGTACAACAACACTATTGGCTCTATTGTGATGCTCGTAATGTGCATGATATGAGAAGTCAACTATATACACAATTGAAATTGAAATCAACAGAGCTATTGATAAGAGCAAACCTATTAAAGAAACATGCATGAACCTACCTATTGTGCCATTGGAGTTTTGATTGGATCCTTCAATTTAAAAATAACTTTGTATGAGTAAATACAGTGATACAAGAGCAAAGCAATCATAGTTAAAAAAGGCGCGCCTAAGCGAGCGCTTAAGCGCTCCTAGGCTCTAGGCGTTGGCAAAACGCATTGCGCATAACTACGCTTAATCTGTGCATAACTGCGCATAAGCATGCGCTTTGGTCAGTAAAGCACAAGGCGGTGGCAAAACGCACAATTAACACCTAGCGCTTTTTTGAACTATGATAGCAATGGAATCTTAAATTAGAACAGTTGTTCTTCCGGTTTAGGCACTTGTTCTACATGAACAGAGTACAGTAAGACGCAAGAATATAATACTTAAAAATAGAAAATGAGCTCATAGACCTTACCACATTCTTGGTTCGGGAACAGTACAGAACAAGGCGTTCCCAGTCATCGTCCAGTAAATGTGTCTCAGGAGAACGTAAGGGAATTTGATGAGTTTCTTTGCCGGTGAAGTACATTTTCTTTAGGTAATTCTGATACTGCCACCAAGCATTCTTGAAGATAGCAGAGGTATTAGCACATGTTACCTCATCCTGAGTTTCCAAATCGGTCCTTCTCTATAGAGAAAAATGGGAAAATTTGCTGTATTATAACCATCATGGAGGTAGGATGTATGGGACAAAGCAAACTAATTGCCATGAATAACATTACTTACACATAACTCCTGGACAAACACCTGCAATTGGCATTTTCCTTCATCTTCAGTATAATATTTCCAAGATGGGAAGATATGCACATACGATTTAACAACATCAAATGCGATAGATGCTAAACTATGACAAGCTGGTTGTGCTTCCTCCACAGGAATAGGCGTACTAACTAGTGGATTTGGGGTTCATCGTGATAGTACTGGCCCTTTGGGCACTGGAGCTGCCTTGCTAACTGCTCTTGTTTGGGAGCTCTGTGGTGGAGATGATGTTGTGTCAACAGGAACTGGGTTACTATCGGCTGGGGTTGGGGTTAGATTGGGTGAAGCTGGTTCTTTGTCCATCGTAGTAGGGGTACAATCTGCGAGAGTTTGGGTTATGTGTGGTATGGCTGGTTCTTGTGCATGTACAACCGGGGTGCTATCTCCACCAAGAGGTGGCACTGTTTTAATTGAAGACCGTGTTTTTAGTCCGCTAGATACTGGCATCACCCGTTCCAATTCAAATGGCTGATAAACAAGAAACATAGTTGAATGTACAGACATTGTATGAGAGACAGATGCAATAGATAGTGTGAAAAAAGAGGGCGTGAAATAGTTGACATGTATATTGTTCTAAAATGGATAGCATGACATAATTTCACATATATGATGTCTATCTAAACTGGATAGCATAGCATAACATAATCCAAAGATATGATGAATAACTAAACAGGATCACATGACATAATTCACCTACTTTTTTATCTAAGTAATCAGGATCACATCATTTAATTCACATATGTGATTTATATGCTAAACAGAGGGCATTCGATATGATGTCTGAACTAAGAACATGGTGTTGAATATTGTGTATATGATGTCTAAACTATGCAATGCAAGACACCATATGCATGATATGAGCAGTATAACCATGCCAAGTTAGAGCATACACCTCGGTGGGGGAATAGGACTGGTCATCTGTCTCCGAATCCATCTCTGAGGAGCTATCGGGACCCAACAAGAGATCTGCTTCGACAGGTAGCACTGTCTGCTCTGAAGGCCTTGTTTTCACTCTAGATTTTTCCATCTCCCACCCAAATGGCTGATTCATAGGAAGAGTGGTTTAATGTACAAACATTGTCGACAAATGGAAATGTAATGAAGAAAAGGATGGGCAAGATATCATTCAAATATATGATGCCTGGTTAAACAGGATGGCATTGCACATTTCACATATATTATGGCTGGCTAAAAGACATGAGACTGCATAATTCCCATATATGATATAGAAACTAGGTGGCATTACAGAACATGTCTAATTTAAGCATATGACATATATGATGTCAAAAGTAGGCACTGCAGGGCAACATATGCATGATATGACTAACATCATCATGGCAAGGTAGAGCAAACACCTTAGGGGATAAATAGGAGTGGTCAGTGGCGTCTGAATCCGCCTCAGAATAGATATCTTCCTCTGGATTACAATCTGGAGAGGGGTGGGGAGGGTTTGCCATTGAACCCACCATGGAGCGATGTCTGCATGACATTGTATTGCCGCGCAAAACTCTTCTCTTTTTCTCTACATGTTCAGCATGAGTGTGTACAATATCTGACATGCATATGAAAAAAATATGGTGAGATTATGTAAGGAGAGCATGCAGAAATTTAGAGTGATGGTAACAACCAGTGGATGGATCCAAAAATAATGATAGCAGGCTGATGATTGCTTTAATTTAATAAAAAGACAGATGATGATTGCTTTACTATTTGTTTCCCACCCAAGATGAACAACATAGGCATACCCTAGGTGAACCAGATATTAGATAGCCATACTATTCATTGCTGCCTCGATATGTGCCCCACAAATAATTTAGAACTCAAGTTTGAACATTAATTTGGACCTGACTTGGAGTCCAAGAGGTGAACAGGACGATAAAGTAGCATGTAATTTTAAGCAATGCATAACATAAGCAGAAACAAAAGAGTGCGACCTCTCTTGTGGACCCATGTACTCCTCAGGTTCATCTGCTGAGTCGATGATGGTGATGCCGTTGCGGTGGGTGTCGGTGGCAGGGAAGGAGATCTGAGGCGGCGAAAGATGGTCAGGAGTCGTGATGTCTGGTTTGGTGGATGCTTCTGTCGATGGAGCAGCTCAGGTGAGGTGGACGACATCGCGGCAGGAGCAGGACAAACCACACAAAGTTCCCTTTGACACCTACCTGTAACTGAAGTAATTCTGTAAGGGCTCATTTGGCTTGCATGATTCTAAAAATGTAGGGATAGGAAAAACACCGGAATAGGATAGGAATGCACATGGTAAACAGAGCATTTGTAAACACATGATTTCTATCAACTTGGGTGTTTGGTTTACAGGAATTGGAAGAGCAGAGGAATGCAAAGAAACATGGCCAAATAAAGTGAAACCATATGAAAGCGTGTACAGTTAGAAGATTATTCTACCACTAATGCACTTGGTCTTGTTTTCATGCATAGGATTTTGAAAAGTAGGTCCAGGTGGATGTTTTGCTTCATTCCTTTCAACAAAATGCATGAATAATTGAATAGTAGAGTGCCATTGAAAAATTTCCTATTGCTATGTTTTTCCGTTGAACCAAACTAGCCCTAATGGATCGACATGAATGTATAGTAATAAGTGATGCAACAAGTGTACAACCTCTTTGCCGTAGCCGTGTAGACCTCAGCATCATTGGGTTGGTCGCTGAAGCAGTTGAGGCAGAGGTGGCTGACAGAGGTGTGGAGGAAGATCTGAGGAATCTGTAGATGGCGTCTAGGGCACTGCTCTGTTGTGATGGATCGTTCTGTCATTGGAGCAGCTCCGGTGAGCCATAAGACATCAAGGCTAAAGCAGCACAAGACATGCATCGTCAATATCAAGTGGGATTCTAATAGCATCTCCAATAGATGATGTAAAATAGATGTAAAATTTACATCATCAAAAACCACCTGACTACAACAGATGAGGTAAAAACTGTTGACTCTGAACTTAACTGTCGAAACTGAAATTTACTGTGGAATCTGAATGTTACTGTCGAAACTGAACACAATGGTAGCAGAGAGGCACTTGACATGTATTTTAGGGAGGGCCTGCAGTTCATCTTCAACCTGCACCGCCCTAAGCCGCCAGCCACCACCGGCCGAACCGCCAGGCCCAGCGCTGCTTCGCCGCCCCGAAACAACTCCCCACCGCCGGTCCGCCGCCGCCCCGACCAGCCCTCCAGGCCCCCCGCCCCCACCCTGAACCCTAAGATAGATAGTGGGGTACCTCTCCGGTGAGCCCCCGTCCCCGCTGCGGGTGGTTCTTCCTTAACTCCGGCGAGCCCCCCAACCCCTGAAAATCGACTGACCCAAAAATCGATTCAGTCGACTGAAGTGTGGCTAAATCGGAGCAAAGCAGCAGCATGAGCGAGGGGGAGAGCAGCAAAAGCAGCGCGAGCGAGCGAGCAAGAGCCGGAGCATCAGCAGCTGAGCGATCGAGCGATCGAGCGAGAGCCGGAGCAGCAGCAGTGCAAGCGAGCGAGCGAGAGCCGGAGCAGCAGCAGCAGATCCGACTGGTATGGCCGCTGCCGCCGAAGGGGCCTTGCACTGGGGGAGAGCCGCCGTGGAGATGTCTCCCGTGGCGCCCACTTCAAGGTAGTTGCTCCATGGGGGTGTGGGATGGAGCACTGTCAGCGCCGGGAGGTCGAGTTAAGGAGAAGGTGCGATGCGATGAGTGTACAACCTCTTTGGTGGCTATTACGTGTCCGTTGTATCTATAATTTTTGATTGTTCCATGCCAATATTATTCAACTTTCATATACTTTTGGTAACTTTTTATACTATGTTTTGGGACTAACATATTGATCAAGTGCCCAGTGCCAGTTCCTGTTTGTTGCATGTTTTATGTTTTGCAGAAACCCCATATGAAACGGAGTCCAAACGGGATAAAAATGGATGGAGAATTATTTTAGAATATTTGTGATTTTTGGGAGGAAGAATCAACGCGAGATGGTGCCTGAGGTGGCCACAAGGGTGGCCCATGCCACCACTTTAAGTGGGCGTGGCCCCCACCCTCGTGGGCCCCTCGTAAGGTGGTTGATGCTCTACTTTGGCTGCAAGAAAGCTAATTATTGGAAAAATATCTGGGCGAAGGTTTCAATCCAATCGGAGTTACGGATCTCCGGATATAAAAGAAACGGTGCCAGGGCAGAATTTGAGAACGTAGAAACAGAGAGAGACAGAGAGATAGATCCAATCTCGGAGGGGCTCTCGCCCCTCCCATGCCACGGGAGCCAAGGACCAGAGGGGGAACCCTTCTCCCATCTAGGGAGGAGGTCAAGGAAGAAGAAGAAGAAGGGGGCCCCTCTCCCCCTTGCTTCTAGTGGCACCGGAGTGCTGCCGGGGGCCATCATCATCACCGCGATCTTCACCAACACCTCCGCCATCTTCACCAACATCTCCATCACCTTCACCCTTCTATATTCAGCGGTCCACTCTCCCGCAACCCGCTGTACCCTCTACTTGAACATGGTGCTTTATGCTTCATATTATTATCCAATGACGTGTTGCCATCCTATGATATCTGAGTAGATTTTCTTTGTCCTATAAGTGATTGATGAATTGCTATGATTGGTTTGATTTGCATGTTTTATTATTGGTGCTGTCCTATGGTGCTCTCCATGCCGCGCAAGCATGAGGGATCCCCGATTTAGGGTTTGCAATATGTTTATGATTTGCTTATGGTGGGTGGCGTGAGTGACAGAAGCACATACCCGAGTAAGTAGGTTGTTTGCGTATGGGATAAAGGGGACTTGATACTTTAATGCTATGGTTGGGTTTTACCTTAATGATATTTAGTAGTTGCGGATGCTTGCTAGAGTTCCAATCATAAGTGCATATAATCCAAGAAGAGAAAGTATATTAGCTTATGCCTCTCCCTCAAATAGAATTGCAATAGTGATTACCGGTCTAGTAACATAGTCAATTGCTTAGGGGCAATTTCACAACTCCTACCACCACTTTTCCACACTCTCTATATTTACTTTATTGCTTCTTTATCTAAACAGCCCCTACTTTTTATTTACGTGCTCTTTATTATCTTGCAAACCTATCCAACAACACCTACAAAGTACTTCTAGTTTCATACTTGTTCTAGGTAAAGCAAACACTAAGAGTGTGTAGAGTCGTATCAGTGGCAGATAGGACTTGAGAGAATATTTGTTCTACCTTTAGCTCCCCGTTGGGTTCGACACTCTTACTTATCAGAAGAGGCTACAATTATCCCCTATACTTGTGGGTTATGAAGACCTTTTTCTAGAGCCGTTGCCGGGGACTCATAGCATGGGGTGAATATTCTCGTCTGTGCTTGTTTGCTTTATCACTAAGTAATTTTTATTTGATGTTCTTAGTTGTTCTCTATCTTTAGTTATGGATATGGAACACAAAATACCAAAAAAATTAGGTGTACTTGCTACTCATGGAGATGGGGAACCTCCTAAAACCCTGGAGGCTCGTTATGTGAAATAAAATATGTACTACTTTGATAATCCTGAGAAAACCCCATTCAATTATGTTATGGGAGACACATTGGATCAACATGAATACTTTAGGGATTATCTCTTAACCCAAAAAGGGAAACTATTATGGGATCAAATTTATATGTTGTATTAGTATGCTAGACAACTATGCTTGAGATATGATTATACTTGTTGCTCTAGGATGAAGGCTCCACACCTTGACTTTTCATGCAAATTTAATGATAATAAAACCTTAGCTTCTTATGCTAATGGTATATATGATTATTATGATGTGGAACAAATAGAAGAATTTGTTGCATTTATGGGTGCTTATGAAATAGAATCTTTGTTTAAAACATGTGAAAATTGTGATGATGCTGTTTACAGACCTGAAAATTTTGCAATACTTAGATATTGCTATGAGAATTATGAATATAATGCCAATATTGATGCATTTATTGAGGAAGTCTCCGCTGGCCAAGAAGAGACTAATATTTTGCAGGAATCTATGGAAGAAGGAATTGATGAAACTGTGAGCTCATTGGATGAAAAAGATGACGAGGAGAGCGAAGAACAAAAGGAGGAAGAGCGGATTAGCTACCAGTGCCCACCTTCTAATGAGAGTAACTCTTCAACTCATATATTGTTTAATTTCCCTTCGTGCTTACCGAAGGATGATTGCTATGATGATTGTTATGATCCCGTTGATTCTCTTGAAATATCCCTTTTTGATGATGCTTGTGGCCAAGATGCCAATATGAATTATGCTTATGGAGATGAACTTGCTATAGTTCAATATGTTAAACATGAAATTGTTGCTATTGCACCCACGCATGATAGTCCTATTATCTTTTTGAATTCTCCAAACTACACTATATCGGAGAAGTTTGTGCTTAGTAAGGATTATATTGATGGGTTGCCTTTTACCATTGCACATGATGATTTTGATAGATATAATATGCATGTGCTTGCTGCTCCTACTTGCAATTATTACGAGAGAGGAACTATGTCTCCACCTCTCTATGTTTCCAATATGATAAAATTGCAAGAAACTGTTTATACTATGCATTGGCCTTTACTATGTGTGCATGAATTGTTCTTTTATGACATGCCGATGCATAGGAAGAGAGTTAGACTTAGTTGTTGCATGATATATGTTACTTTGTGCTCACTACTAAATTACAAATCATTTTTAATTAAAATTGGCTTTGATATACCTTGGGATCCGGGTGGATCCATTACTTGAGCACTATTTGTCTAGCTTAATGGCTTTAAAGAAAGCGCTGCCAGGGAGACAACCCGAAAGTTTTAGAGAGTCATTTATTTCTGTTGAGTAATTTTATATAGTCTAAAAACAAAAAATAAAATAAAAATGGGCACCCAAAACTTTTCAAAAAGGAAAGTGAAAGTGAGAAAGACAATCATTGTTGAAGTGGGAGAGCTCCTTGAACTTTGTTCATGCTCACGGAAACTTTGTGAATCTTAATTATAGAAACTTTTCATCAAAAATAATTATCCCCTTGTACAATTCCATTGTATTATAAAAATAATGTGCCAAGGTTTGCCTTTAGGATGTTTACAATGCTTGTTGGTTTGTATGGTGCAGGACAGAAACTTTGGCTGTAGTGCGTGATTTTACATTTTTTACTGGAACGTCAAACGGTTCTGATTCGTTTTGCACTGTCTTTCTGTACAAATTTTTTATTTTTCCTAATTTTGGTAGAATTTTGGGGGTACCAGAAGTATGGGGAATGTTCAGATTGCTACAGACTGTTCTGTTTTTGACAGATTCTGTTTTTGATGCATAGTTTGCTTGTTTTGATGAAACTATCAATTTCTATCAGTGGATTACGCCATGGAAAAGCTATATTACAGTAGACACAATGAAAAAACAAAAATATGAATTGGTTTGCAACAGTACCTATAGTAGTGATTTGCTTTATTATACTAACGGATCTTACCGAGTTTTCTATTGAAGTTTTGTGTGGATGAAGTGTTTGATCACGGAGGTCTCGATATGAGGAAAAGGAAGAGAGGCAAGAGCTCAAGCTTGGGGATGCCTGAGACACCCCAAGTAAATATTCAAGGAGACTCAAACGTCTAAACTTGGGGATTCCCCGGAAGGCATCCCCTCTTTCTTCAACAAGTATCGGTATGTTTTCTATTCGTTTCGTTCATGCGATATGTGCAAGTCTTGGAGCGTCTTTTGCATTTAGTTTTCACTGTTCTTTTATGCACCATGCTGGTATGAGATAGTCCTTGGTTGATTTATAGAACTCTCTTTGCACTTCACTTATATCTTTTGAGTATGGCTTTATACAATGCTTCATGTGCTTCACTTATATCATCTGAAGTCTGGATTGCCTGTTTCTCTTCACATAGAAAACCACCATTTGTAGAATGCTCTTTTGCTTCACTTATATTTGTTAGAGCGTGGGAATATCTTTTTTAGGAAGAATTAAACTCTCTTGCTTCACTTATATCAATTTAGAGAGATGACAGGAATTGGTCATTCACATGGTTAGTCATAAAATCCTACATAAACTTGTAGATCACTGAATATGATATGTTTGATTCCTTGCAATAGTTTTGCGATATAAAGATGGTGATATTAGAGTCATGCTAGTGGGTAGTTGTGGATTGTAGAAACTCTTGTGTTGAGGTTTGCAAGTCCCGTAGCATGCACGTATGGTAACCGTTGTGTGACAAATTTGAAGCATGGGGTGTTTCTTTGATTGTCTTCCTTATGAGTGGCGGTCGGGGATGAGCGATGGTATTTTCCTACCAATCTTTCCCCCTAGGGGCATGAATAGTACTACTTTGCTTCGAGGGCTAATAAAATTTTGCAATAAGTATATGAGTTATTTATGACTAATGTGAGTCCATGGATTATACGCACTTTTACCTTTCCATCATTGCTAGCCTCTTCGGTACCGTGCATTGCCCTTTCTCACCTCGAGAGTTGGTGCAAACTTCGCCGGTGCATCCAAACCCCGTGATATGATACGCTCTATCACACATAAGCCTCCTTATATCTTCCTCAAAACAGCCACCATACCTACCTATCATGGCATTTCCATAGCCATTTCGAGATACATTGCCATGCAACTTCCATCATCATTATATACATGACTTGAGCATTCATTGTCATATTGCTTTGGATGATCATAAGATAGCTAGCATGATGTTTTCATGGCTTGTCCGTTTTTTGATGTCATTGCTATGCTAGATCATTGCACATCCCGGTACACCACCGGAAGCATTCATATAGAGTCATATCTTTGTTCTAATATCGAGTTGTAATATTGAGTTGTAAGTAAATAAAAGTGTGATGATCATCATTATAGAGCATTGCCCCATGAAAAAAAGGAGAGGCCAAAGAAGCCCATTCAAAAAATAAAAGAAAAGGGGCAATCTTACTATCCTTTTATCACACTTGTGCTTCAGAGTAGCACCATGTTCTTCATATAGAGAGTCTCCTATATTGTCACTTTCATATACTAGTGGGAATTTTTCATTATAGAACTTGGCTTGTATATTCCAACGATGGGCTTCCTCAAATGCCCTAGGTCTTCATGAGCAAGCAAGTTGGATGCACACCCACTTAGTTTCAGTTTGGGATTTCATACACTTATAGATCTTAGTGCATTTGTTGCATGACAATCCCTACTCCTCGCATTGACATCAATTGATGGGCATCTCCATAGCCCGTTGATTAGCCGCGTTGATGTGAGACTTTCTCCCTTTTTGTTTTCTCCACATAAACCCCCACCATCATATTCTATTCCACCTATAGTGCTATATCCATGGCTTGCGCTCATGTATTGCGTGAGGGTTGAAAAGGCTGAAGCGCGTTAAAAAGTATGAACCAATTGCTCGGCTTGTCATCGGGGTTGTGCATGATGAGAGCATTTTGTGTGACGAAAATGAAGCATGGTCAAACTATATGATTTTGTAGGGATAAGCTTGCTTTGGCCATGTTGTTTCGAAAAGACATGATTGCTTTATTAGTACGCTCGAAGTATTATTGTTCTTATGTCAAATGATAGACTATTGCTTTGAATCACTCATGTCGTAATATTCATGCCATGATTAGACATATGATCAAGATTAAGCTAGGTAGCATTCCACATCAAAAATTATCTTTTTTATCATTTACCTACTCGAGGACGAGGAGGAATTAAGCTTGGGGATGCTGATACGTCTTCGTCATATCTATAATTTTTGATTGTTCCATGCCAATATTATTCAACTTTCATATACTTTTGGCAACTTTTTATACTATTTTTTGGGACTAACATATTGATCCAGTGCCCAGTGCCAGTTCCTGTTTGTTGCATGTTTTATGTTTTGCAGAAACCCCATATCAATCGGAGTCCAAACGGGATGAAAACAGATGGATAATTCTTTTGAAATATTTGTGCTTTTTGGGAGGAAGAATCAATGCGAGACGGTGCCCGAGCTGGCCACGAGGGTGGCCCACGGCACCACTTTAAGTGGGCGTGGCCCCCACCATCGTGGGCCCCTCGTAAGGCAGTTGATGCTCTACTTTGGCCGCAAGAAAGCTAATTTTCGGAAAAATATCTGGGCGAAGGTTTCAATCCAATCAGGGTTACGGATCTCCGGATATAAAAGAAACGGTGCCAGGGCAGAATCCGAGAATGTAGAAACAGAGAGAGACAGGGAGATAGATCCAATCTCGGAGGGGCTCTCGCCCCTCCCACGCCATGGGAGCCAAGGACCAGAGGGGAAACCCTTCTCCCATCTAGGGAGGAGGTCAAGGAAGAAGAAGAAGAAGGGGGCCCTCTCCCCCTTGCTTTCGGTGGCGCCAGAGCGATGCCAGGGGCCATCATCATCACCGCGATCTTCACCAACATCTCTGCCATCTTCACCAACATCTCCATCAGCCTCCCCCTTCTATATTCAGCGGTCCACTATCCCGCAACCCGCTGTACCCTCTATTGGGGAACGTTGCAGAAAATAAAAAATTTCCTACGATTTCACCAAGATCAATCTATGAGTTCATCTAGCAACGAGAGAGAGGAGTGCATCTACATACCCTTGTAGATCGAGCGGAAGCGTTCAAGAGAACGGGGTTGAGGGAGTCGTACTCATCGTGATCCAAATCACCGGAGATCCTAGCACCGAACAGACGACACCTCCGCGTTCAACACACGTACGGTCAGCGTGACGTCTCCTCCTTATTGATCCAGCAAGGGGGAAGGAGAGGTTGATGAAGATCCAGTAGCACGACGGCGTGGTGGTGGATGCAGCAGGGATCCCAGCAGGGCTTCGCCAAGCGTCTGCGGGAGGGAGAGGTGTAGAAAGGGGGAAGGGAGGCGCCAAGTGCAAGCGTGCGGCTGCCCTCCCTCCCCCTCTATATATAGGGTCCCCAGGGGGGGCGCCGGCCCTAGGATATGGGATCTCCTAGGGGGGTGGCGGCCAAGGGGGGTGCCTTGCCCCCCAAGGCAAGTGGAGGCGCCCTCTCCCCTAGGGTTCCCAACCCTAGGCGCAGGGGGTGCCCAAGGGGGGGGGGGCGCACCAGCCCACCAGGGGCTGGTTCCCCTCCCACTTCAGCCCATGGGGCCCTCCGGGATAGGTGGCCCCACCCGGTGGACCCCCGGGACCCTTCCGCTGGTCCCCGTATAATACCGGTGAACCCCGAAACTTTCCTGATGGCCGAAACTCGACTTCCCATATATAATTATTTACCTTAGGACCATTCCGGAACTCCTCGTGACTTCCGGGATCTCATCCGGGACTCCGAACAACTTTCGGTTTGCTGCATACTTATATCTCTACAACCCTAGCGTCACCGAACCTTAAGTGTGTAGACCCTACGGGTTCGGGAGACACGTAGACATGACCGAGACGGCTCTCCGGCCAATAACCAACAGCGGGATCTAGATACCCATGTTGGCTCCCACATGCTCCTCGATGATCTCATTGGATGAACCACGATGTCGAGGATTCAAGCAACCCCGTATACAATTCCCTTTGTCAATCGGTATGTTACTTGCCCGAGATTCGATTGTCGGTATCCCAATACCTCGTTCAATCTCGTTACCGGCAAGTCACTTTACTCATACCGTAATGCATGATCTCGTGACTAGACATTTGGTCACTTTGAGCTCATTATGATGATGCATTACCGAGTGGGCCCAGAGATACCTCTCCGTCATACGGAGTGACAAATCCCTATCTCGATCCGTGTCAACTCAACAGACACTTTCGGATATACCCGTAGTATACCTTTATAGTCACCCAGTTACGTTGTGACGTTTGGTACACCCAAAGCACTCCTACGGTATCCGGGAGTTACACGATCTCACTGTCTAAGTAAAAGATACTTGACATTGGAAAAGCTCTAGCAAACGAACTACACGATCTTGTGCTATGCTTAGGATTGGGTCTTGTCCATCACATCATTCTCCTAATGATGTGATCCCGTTATCAATGACATCCAATGTCCATAGTCAGGAAACCTTGACTATCTGTTGATCAACGAGCTAGTCAACTAGAGGCTCACTAGGGACATGTTGTGGTCTATGTATTCACACGTGTATTACAATTTCCGGATAATACAATTATAGCATGAATAAAAGACAATTATCATGAACAAGGAAATATAATAATAATCCTTTTATTATTGCGTCTAGGGCATATTTCCAACAGTCTCCCACTTGCACTAGAGTCAATAATCTAGTTACATTGTGATGAATCGAACACCCATAGAGTTCTGGTGTTGATCATGTTTTGCTCACGGAAGAGGTTTAGTCAACGGATCTGCGACATTCAGATCCGTATGTACTTTGCAAATATCTATGTCTCCATCTTGAACATTTTCACGGATGGAGTTGAAATGACGCTTGATGTGACTGGTCTTCTTGTGAAACCTGGGCTCCTTGGCAAGGGCAATAGCTCCAGTGTTGTCACAGAAGAGAGTGATCGACCCCGATGCATTGGGTATGACTCCTAGGTCAGTGATGAACTCCTTCATACATATTGCTTCATGCGCTGCCTCCGAGGCTGCCATGTACTCCGCTTCACATGTAGATCCCACCATGATGCTTTGCTTGCAACTGCACCAGCTTACTGCTCCACGATTCAACATATACACGTATCCGGTTTGTGACTTAGAGTCATCCAGATCTGTGTCGAAGCTAGCATCGACGTAACCCTTTACGACGAGCTCTTCGTCACCTCCATAAACGAGAAACATGTCCTTTGTCCTTTTCAGGTATTTCAGGATATTCTTGACCGCTGTCCAGTGTTCCTTCCCGGGATTACTTTGGTACTTTCCTACCAAACTTACGGCAAGGCTTATATCAGGTCTGGTACACAACATGGCATACATAATAGATCCTATGGCTGAGGCATAGGGGATGACACTCATCTCTTCTATATCTTCTGCCGTGGTCGGGCATTGAGCCGATCTCAATCTCACACCTTCCAATACAGGCAAGAACCCTTTCTTGGACTGATTCATATTGAACTTCTTCAATATCTTATCAAGGTATGTGCTTTGTGAAAGACCTATGAGGCGTCTTGATCTATCCCTATAGATCTTGATGCCTAATATGTAAACAGCTTCTCCAAGACCCTTCATTGAAAAACACTTATTCAAGTAGGCCTTAATGCTGTCCAAAAGTTCTATATCATTTCCCATCAAAAGTATGTCATCTACATATAATATGAGAAATGTTACAGAGCTCCCACTCACTTTCTTGTAAACGCATGCTTCTCCATAAGTCTGCATAAACCCAAACGCTTTGATCATCTCATCAAAGCGAATGTTCCAACTCCGAGATGCTTGCACCAGCCCATAAATGGATCGCTGGAGCTTTCACACCTTGTTAGCATTCTTAGGATCGACAAAACCTTCCGGCTGCATCATATACAGTTCTTCCTTAAGATAGCCGTTAAGGAATGCTGTTTTGATGTCCATCTGCCATATCTCATAATCATAGTATGCGGCAATTGCTAACATGATTCGGACGGACTTCAGCTTCGCTATGGGAGAGAAAGTCTCATCGTAGTCAACCCCTTGAACTTGTCGATAACCCTTAGCGACAAGTCGAGCTTTATAGATGGTAACATTACCATCCGCGTCCGTCTTCTTCTTAAAGATCTATTTGTTTTCTATCGCTCGCCGATCATCGGGCAAGTCTGTCAAAGTCCATACTTTGTTTTCATACATGGATTCTATCTTGGCTTGCATGGCTTCAAGCCATTTGTTGGAATCTGGGCCCGCCATCGCTTCTTCATAGTTCGAAGGTTCACCGTTGTCTAACAACATGATTTCCAGGACAGGGTTGCCATACCACTCTGGCGTGGAACGTGTCCTTGTAGACCTACGAAGTTCAGTAGCAACTTGATCCGAAGTACCTTAATCATCATCATTAATTTACTCTCCAGTCGGTGTAGGCACCACAGGAACATTTTCCTGAGCTGCACTACTTTTCGGTTCAAGAGGCAGTACTTCATCGAGTTATACTTTCCTCCCACTTACTCCTTTCAAGAAACTCTTTTTCCAGAAAGGATCCGTTCTTGGCAACAAAGATCTTGCCTTCGGATCTAAGGTAGAGGGTATACCCAATGGTTTCCTTAGGGTATCCTATGAAGACGCATTTTTCCGACTTGGGTTCGAGCTTTTCAGGTTGAAGTTTCTTGACATAAGCATCGCATCCCCAAACTTTTAGAAACGACAGCTTAGATATCTTCCCAAACCATAATTCATACGGTGTGGATTTAGACGGAGCCCTATTTAAAGTGAATGTAGCTGTCTCAAGAGCGTATCCCCAAAATGATAGCGGTAAATCGGTAAGAGACATCATAGATTGCACCATATCCAATAGAGTGCGATTACGATGTTCAGACACACCGTTACGCTGAGGTGTTCCAGGCGGCGTGAGTTGTGAAACGATTCCACATTTCCTTAAGTGCGTACCAAATTCGTGACTTAAATATTCTCCTCCATGATCTGATCATAAGAACTTTATTTTTCGGTCACGTTGATTCTCTACTTCATTCTGAAATTCCTTGAACTTTTCAAAGGTCTCAGACTTGTGTTTCATCAAGTAGACATACCCATATCTACTCAAGTCATCAGTGAGAGTGAGAACATAACGATATCCTCCGCGAGCCTCAACGCTCATTGGACCGCACACATCAGTATGTATGATTTCCAATAAGTTGGTTGCTCGCTCCATTGTTCCGGAGAACGGAGTCTTGGTCATTTTGCCCATGAGGCATGGCTCACATGTGTCAAATGATTCATAATCGAGAGACTCTAAAAGTCCATTAGTATGGAGCTTCTTCATGCGCTTGACACCAATGTGACCAAGACGGCAGTGCCACAAGTATGTGGGACTATCGTTATCAACTTTACATCTTTTGGTATTCACACTATGAATATGTGTAACATCACGTTCGAGATTCATTAAGAATAAACCATTGACCATTGGGGCATGACCATAAAACATATCTCTCATATAAATAGAACAACCATTATTCTCGGATTTAAATGAGTAACCATCTCGTATTAAACGAGATCCAGATACAATGTTCATGCTCAAACTTGGCACTAAATAACAATTATTGAGGTTTAAAACTAATCCAGTAGGTAAATGTAGAGGTAGCGTGCCGACGGCGATCACATCGACCTTGGAACCATTCCCAACGCGCATCGTCACCTCGTCCTTCGCCAGTCTCCGCTTATTCCGCAGCTCCTGCTTTGAGTTACAAATATGAGCAACGACACCGGTATCAAATACCCAGGAGCTACTACGAGCACTGGTAAGGTACACATCAATTACATGTATATCACATATACCTTTAGTGTTGCCGGCCTTCTTGTCCGCTAAGTATTTGGGGCAGTTCCGCTTCCAGTGACCCTTCCCTTTGCAATAAAAGCACTCAGTCTCAGGCTTGGGTCCATTCTTTGACTTCTTCCCGGCAACTGGCTTACCGGGCGCGGCAACATCCTTGCCGTCCTTCTTGAAGTTCTTCTTACCCTTGCCTTTCTTGAACTTAGTGGTTTTATTGACCATCAACACTTGATGTTCCTTTTTGATTTCTACCTCTGCTGACTTCAGCATTGAAAATACTTCAGGAATAGTTTTCACCATCCCCTGCATATTGTAGTTCATCACAAAGCTCTTGTAGCTCGGTGGGAGCGACTGAAGAATTCTGTCAATGACCGCCTCGTCCGGGAGGTTAATGTCCAGCTGGGACAGGCGGTTGTGCAACCCAGCCATTTTGAGTATGTGCTCACTGATAGAACTATTTTCCTCCATCTTACAACTATAGAACTTGTCGGAGACTTCATATCTCTCGACCCGGGCGTGAGCCTGGAAAACCATTTTCAGCTCCTCGAACATCTCATATGCTCCTGTTGCTCAAAACGATTTTGGAGCCCCGTTTCTAAGCTGTAAAGCATGCCGCACTGAACGAGGGAGTAATCATCAGCACGTGACTGCCAAGCGTTCATAACGTCTTGGTTCTCTGGGATGGGTGCTTCACCTAGCGGTCCTTCTAGGACATATGCTTTCTTGGCAGCTATGAGGATGATCCTCAGGTTCCGGACCCAGTCCATATAGTTGCTGCCATCATCTTTCAGCTTGGTTTTCTCTAGGAACGCGTTGAAGTTCATGTTGACATGAGCGTTGGCCATTTGATCTACAAGACATTTTTGCAAAGATTTTAGACTAAGTTCATGATAATTAAGTTCATATAATCAAATTATTTAATGAACTCCCACTCAGATTAGGCATCCCTCTAGTTATCTAAGTGTTACATGATCCGAGTCGACTAGGCCGTGTCTGATCATCACGTGAGACGGACTAGTCATCATCGGTGAACATCTCCATGTTGATCGTATCTTCCATACGACTCATGTTCGACCTTTCGGTCTCTTGTGTTCCAAGGCCATGTCTGTACATGCTAGGCTCGTCAAGTTAACCTAAGTGTTTTGCATGTGTAAATCTGTCTTACACCCGTTGTATGTGAACGTTAGAATCTATCACACCCAATCATCACGTGGGGCTTCGAAACAACGAACTGTCGCAACGGCGCACAGTTAGGGGGAACACTTTCTTGAAATTATTATGAGGGATCATCTTATTTACTACCGTTGTTCTAAGTAAACAAGATGCAAAAACATGATAAATATCACATGCAATCAAATAGTAGTGACATGATATGGCCAATATCATATAGCTCCTTTGATCTCCATCTTCGGGGCTCCATGATCATCTTCGTCACCGGCATGACACCATGATCTCCATCATCGTGTCTCCATGAAGTTGCTCACCAACTATTACTTCTACTATTATAGCTAACGGTTTAGCAATAAAGTAAAGTAATTACATGGCGTTAAATCATTGACACGCAGGTCATACAATAATTAAGACAACTCCTATGGCTCCTGCCGGTTGTCATACTCATCGACATGCAAGTCGTGATTCCTATTACAAGAACATGATCTCATACATCACAATATATCATTCATCATTCATCACAACTTTTGGCCATATCACATCACAAAGCAATTGCTGCAAAAACAAGTTAGACGTCCTCTAATTGTTGTTGCATCTTTTACGTGGCTGCAATAGGGTTCTAGCAAGAACGTTTTCTTACCTACGAAAAAGCCACAACGTGATTTGTCAACTTCTATTTACCCTTCATAAGGACCCTTTTCATCGAATCTGCTCCAACTAAAGTGGGAGAGACAGACACCCGCTAGCCACCTTATGCAACTAGTGCATGTCAGTCAGTGCAACCTGTCTCACGTAAGCGTACGTGTAAGGTCGGTCCGGGCCGCTTCATCCCACAATACCACTGAAGCAAAATAAGACTAGTAGTGGCAAGAAAGTTGACAACATCTACGCCCACAACAGATTTGTGTTCTACTCGTGCAAAGAGAACTACGCATAGGCCTAGCTCATGATGCCACTGTTGGGGAACGTTGCAGAAAATAAAAAATTTCCTGCGGTTTCACCAAGATCAATCTATGAGTTCATCTAGCAATGAGAGAGAGGAGTGCATCTACATACCCTTGTAGATCGAGCGGAAGCGTTCAAGAGAACGGGGTTGAGGGAGTCGTACTCGTCGTGATCCAAATCATCGGAGATCCTAGCGCCGAACGGACGGCACCTCCGCGTTCAACACACGTACGGTCAGCGTGACGTCTCCTCCTTCTTGATCCAGCAAGGGGGAAGGAGAGGTTGATGAAGATCCAGCAGCACGACGGCGTGGTGGTGGATGCAGCAGGGATCCCTGTAGGGCTTCGCCAAGCGTCTGCGGGAGGGAGAGGTGTAGCAAGGGGGAAGGGAGGCGCCAAGTGCAAGGGTGCGACTGCCCTCCCTCCCCCCTCTATATATAGGGTCCCCAGGGGGGCGCCGGCCCTAGGATATGGGATCTCCTGGGGGGGGGGGCGGCCAAGGGGGGTGCCTTACCCCCCAAGGCAAGTGGAGGCGCCCCTCCCCTAGGGTTCCCAACCCTAGGTGCAGGGGGGGGGGCAGGGGGAGGGGCGCACCAGCCCACCAGGGGCTGGTTCCCCTCCCACTTCAGCCCATGGGGCCCTCCGGGATAGGTGGCCCCACCCGGTGGACCCCCGGGACCCTTCCGGTGGTCCCGGTACAATACCGGTGAACCCCGAAACTTTCCCGATGGCCGAAACTCGACTTCCCATATATAATTCTTTACCTCCGGACCATTCCGGAACTCCTCGTGACGTCCAGGATCTCATCTGGGACTCCTAACAACTTTCGGTTTGCTGCATACTTATATCTCTACAACCCTAGCATCACCGAACCTTTAGTGTGTAGACCCTACGGGTTCGGGAGACACGTAGACATGACCGAGATGGCTCTCTGGCCAATAACCAACAACGGGATCTGGATACCCATGTTGGCTCCCATGTGCTCCTCGATGATCTCATTGGATGAACCACGATGTCGAGGATTCAAGCAACCCCGTATACAATTCCCTTTGTCAATCGGTATGTTACTTGCCCGAGATTTGATCGTTGGTATCCCAATACCCCGTTCAATCTCTTTACCGGCAAGTCACTTTATTCGTACCGTAATGCATGATCCCGTGACCAGACACTTGGTCACTTTGAGCTCATTATGATGATGCATTACCGAGTGGGCCCAGAGATACCTCTCCGTCATACAGAGTGACAAATCCTAGTCTCGATCCGTGTCAACTCAACAGACACTTTCGAAGATACCCGTAGTATACCTTTATAGTCACCCAGTTACGTTGTGACATTTGGTACACCCAAAGCACTCCTACGGTATCCGGGAGTTACATGATCTCATGGTCTAAGGAAAAGATACTTGACATTGGAAAAGCTCTAGCAAACGAACTACGCGATCTTGTGCTATGCTTAGGATTGGGTCTTGTCCATCACATCATTCTCCTAATGATGTGATCCCGTTATCAATGACATCCAATGTCCATAGTCAGGAAACCTTGACTATCTGTTGATCAACGAGCTAGTCAACTAGAGGCTCACTAGGGACATGTTGTGGTCTATGTATTCACACGTGTATTACGATTTCCGGATAATACAATTATAGCATGAATAAAAGACAATTATCATGAACAAGGAAATATAATAATAATCCTTTTATTATTGCCTCTAGGGCAGATTTCCAACACCCTCTACTTGAACATGGTGCTTTATGCTTCATATTATTATCCAATGATGTGTTGCCATCCTATGATGTCTGAGTAGATTTTCTTTGTCCTATCGGTGATTGATGAATTGCTATGATTGGTTTGAGTTGCATGTTTTATTATTGGTGTTGTCCTATGGTGCTCTCCATGTCGCGCAAGCGTGAGGGATCCCCGCTATAGGGTTTGCAATATGTTCATGATTTGCTTATGGTGGGTGGCGTGAGTGACAGAAGCACAGACCCGAGTAAGTAGGTTGTTTGCATATGGGATAAAGGGGACTTGATACTTTAATGCTATGGTTGGGTTTTACCTTAATGATCTTTAGTAGTTGCGGATGCTTGCTAGAGTTCCAATCATAAGTGCATATGATCCAAGAAGAGAAAGTATGTTAGCTTATGCCTCTCCCTCAAATAGAATTGCAATAGTGATTACCGTTCTAGTAACGTATTCAATTGCTTAGGGGCAATTTCACAACTCCTACCACCACTTTTCCACACTCGCTATATTTACTTTATTGATTCTTTATCTAAACAGCCCCTACTTTTTATTTACGTGCTCTTTATTATCTTGCAAACCTATCCAATAACACCTACAAAGTACTTCTAGTTTCATACTTGTTCTAGGTAAAGCAAACACTAAGAGTGTGTAGAGTCGTATCAGTGGCAGATAGGACTTGAGAGAATATTTGTTCTACCTTTAGCTCCTTGTTGGGTTTGACACTCTTACTTATTGGAAGAGGCTACAATTATCCCCTATACTTGTGGGTTATCAGTGGCACCGAGTAGGCCTCGGCTTCGTCCAAGGAGTCGGTGAGGATGTTGCGGTTCCGGTGGAGCAGGTTAAGGCGGCGTTGTGGGGATGGAGCAGCCGCGATAGATGAGGCGATCGTCAGAGCAGCTCCTTGGAGGTGGAGGACGGGGCGGCTGAACCGGCAGGACTATGAGATGGACGACGGATCCTCATCCGGGGAGGTGGACGAGGGACGTCGAGCTGTTGCCGTGGACGACGTCGTCGAGGAAGAGGCTCCGGCTGGGCAGCGGTGAGGTGGTGGACGGAGGAGGGTGGGGTTTCGCAGTTGGAGCAGAGAGGTTATGGCAGCCTGGGATTTCGAATGGCGAAAAGGGGGCGATGGGAGGGGCTAAACCATGACTTAGGGACGCGCTTGTCCAAAATGTAGGGTGTGTTACAAAAGTACCTCCCCACCAATTTGAACTAGCGGCCGTTTCGGCTCAGGGTTAGAAGGGGGATTTCGTGTGTCGGGATTTGGCAGCTGGAGGGAATTTTCATGCACGTTGTAATTTCAGGATAGTAAGGCGCGGGTTGTGAAGGCGCCAGTTTTGGGAGCACGATATCTGAATTTTCGAGATATAACAAGGCGCGGGTTGAATTTTAGGGACAAGCCTAACATGTAGTAATATTGTACTTGTACGTACCAAATCAATTCGCACTTCCCTCAACCAAAAAGAAAACAAAAAAAATAAAACTATTCACACCACACAAAGAGAGAGTCTTGCCCCGTTTTACTATACAAATGCTATTCAAAGCTACTCCCTCCTTCCATCTATATAGGGCCTAATGCGTTTTTCGATGCTAACTTTGACCAAATATTAGAGCAGTAATATATGACATGCAAATTACACAAAGCACACCGTTAAATTCGTTTGTGAAAGGTTCTTTCAATGATATATTTTTCACATTGTGAATGTCATTTACTATTAATCTTGTCAATAGTCAAAGGCGGTCTTAAAAAACTCATTATGCCCTATATAGATGGAAGGAGGGAGTATGAATCCATGTTATGTCCAATTAATTTTTTTTGCTTGCTGTATAATGCATGTAACCTACTCATACCAACATTTTAGTGCATTCCAAATGTCTATACTACCGCTGCAATTCGAACTGAATTTGAATTCTTTTCTCTATTTCAATAAGAATCTACAATCATGGTTGTTGCCAACTTCAACCATCATTCATGTATTACCTTAATAACACACCACATGATTATGATAGAGATAGATATGAACTATGTGTACTACATGAACTCGTATTCTATTTTTTTGAATATACTTGATGTTGATTCCAAATAATAGTACATTTGATGTACTAACTATATATTCATAATCTAAACCATGTCCCATACGTACACCGTGTTTATCACATAAAGTATAGTGCCCCGCCCCCTACATTATGACAAGTATTTAGACCTGAGTTGCAAAAGCCACACATTAGCCCAAATTATAATCAATGTTCTACATTATGACATCTTCTTCAAGTATCCGTATCCACTTTTTTTATAATGAATTATGATCTTTGTTCGTCTTTTACACCTTCACAATCCTCTTCTATTTGTAGATAGCTAGCGCTAACTTTCTATTGTGCATGCACACGCCTGCCCCCTCTCGCCCACCCTTAGCGTCCCCTCCATCGCGCATGTTCATTATTTCTCTTTAGGTCGTCCACCCGCAGTGTGTGTAGGCCCCCGGCTCCTTCTATCCGGCACACACCGATCGATATACCTCTCTAGCCAAGCGTGACTACAACAAACACATATATACTTCCCCTCTTCTCTTCTCACCATCCATGCCCCCCTATGTCCAATACGGTTCCACGCAGGTGCACACTCCCACCCCTCTTTTCATTGATCACATACTCGCACACTCCTCCCCCTCGACATGGTAGGCCTCTCGCACCACCTCCTAGCCGCACCCCTCTCCCCCTGTCTGTCTCTCCGGACCTTATTTGCTTCTAACACATGCAGGCGTGTATATGAACTGATCTCCCTACATATAGACAGGTCGACTATAATTCGTTTTCCCCATGCACCGATACACTTACCTCGCTAGTTATGTTTCTCCCTTTCTCAGACACATGACGGTTGATCTTCCTATGTAGTTACGTATGCTTATCACAACCATATCGTCTCCCCTCATCATCCTTGCATACCTCCCGACCCGTCTCTCACACGCACGTGCATGGACAGACAGACATCCCCCGCCCTCTCTTATTGATATTGCACTCATACCCTCCGTTTGTCTAGCAGGCCTCTCCCACCATTTGTGAGACGCCACTCCACCACCAACCCTCCGACGCTCTACCTTTGTGTTTCTCCCAACCTTATTCCTCTGCTACACATATCCATGGATGTCGATCGATCTCCCTCAATACATAGCTAGGTATCTCTCCTTCCCCACACATATACTAGTCGATCGGTCTCTGCCCCCCCCCACACACCGATAGTCGAACGTTGTAGGTAGGTATCCATGCCACGGAGAAAAACTGCACCTCTGCCCTCTCAAATTCCAGTAGGCCAGCCGCCTGTATCTTTGACGTGGGCAAACACAAATTTGATGGCACTCTTTATCAATCGCGCAGCCACACACTTCATCCCTATTTTCAATTCTATCAACATCTCACGTCCATGACTCCATTTCACACACATTGTATATGTTACGTTTTTCTGTTTGAGATATCATCAACACATTGCCTCTGTTTTGCACAAACCATCTCTCTCACACCCACTCACTACCTGCACCTAAAGAAGAAGTGCACGCAGGACGCACGTACTCACGTCCCGTTCCTAGCCACACCCGCGCGGGTACACGATGGAGTTCGTTTCTGTATGAAAAGGCAGCCCACGTGATAATTTGACGCGTGTAGCGGTTGTTTACTCGAAGGAGGGTCGGGTACCGTGCCTAGACGGAACAAAGTTCAACTTGACGCGTTAGTATTAAATAAAGTTATATATTCCTCAATGGCACGTACAGAATATAAAACGATTGCCATGGGGAAAATGGAAAAATGGGTTTGTCTCTCGTCACACCATCTCACACAAGGCGGCCGTGGCCTCTCTCTCTCAGCGTTGGTCAGTGACCCGGCCGCATCCCGTTCACCGACGGAAAGGGAGGATGTGCATCGTCTCTCTGTTCGACGGTGTTGAGGAAGCACGTCCCGATCTGTGGTACCCGCCGTTCTCTCTGACCAAGCTCTGGCGCGGTAGGGCCTTCGCCACTTGCTCGCTGCCGCAGTATGGGCAGATCCCGGCCGCCGGCGCCCTCCTAGTAACATCCCGACGACCCTCAGGTACAGCTTCCTCCGGCCTTGCTCCATTGCCCATCTTCCCATGTCGCTGCATGTGGATCTTCTTTAGTTGTTTGCTTAAATCATATCTCGGCCAGCGTACTCTCCATCTTGCAATCTCGTCCTCAAACCATTTTTGTTAAACCACCATGTGCTATCTTTCCCTTATTACATGGAATATGCTTCTTTTTTGTCGGCGTATGTGTCTTCACCCCGTGTTATTAGGCAGTAATTGTTTCCTTTCTACCTCCTTTTGCAAACAGGGCTATCCATTTTCACCTCGTTGCTATTGCGACCTTTTGGTGAACTGCACAAATCACTTTTTTCTTAAGAGTGTTTTGTGCAGTTCCGCCAAAATGTCACACGGCAACGTTTTTACATTTCTGTGGGACTGTAGAAAGGGAGATTGGTTTTGCTATCCTCCTCATCCAACTCCATGCCTAATCTTCTCCAACAAGAAGTTAGTCCTAAAGAGAGATCGTAGAGGTGATCGGCTTCTATTTATGTGTGTTATGTTTCATCATCTAGTTCCAGTATTATTGTAATCACACTGACTGTATATCTTTGCAAACAGGGATGGTCCGCTCGATTTTAGTGGAGCTGCACAAAATGATCGGATTGTGGTGTCCTCCATACACCTCTTTTTTGGCTACAGAGCTGGGTGAAACTAGCTGCCAAGCAATGAACACTGTGCCAAGGAAATGGAGCCATGCCTATGAACAACATTGATCAATTATATATTTTTCTTTATCTGTACACCTTATCACAACTTTGTCTTCTGTTGTGATGTGAATATTGGCGATGATCTGCGAACCATTGAGATGCATTAGCCATGGTAGCCATGGTAGTTTCATTTGTATTTGATGGAATGTTGTAACAAGATAATCTCGAGGCAAGACACATGAATCCTACGTTGATACCTTTTTTTTCCTGTGGGAACCAAAGTTGAAACCTTCATAGCATCATAGTACAATTTCATTAAAATTATGCGTACATATAAACAAATCTTGAAGGATTGATAGCAATGCCAGAAACAATTCAACTTCGTTTCGCTCACATGTTGGACATCCTTCATCTGGCTCCACCTGCCATGCAACAATATTGAGTGCACAACACAACTTCAGGGAAAGATTCACCCCAGTCGTTGTGCCGCAGTAGTAATGACTAGTGAGTAGTCAAATCACAGAGCCCCACCTTCGCCACAGTAAGTTGCTCGGACGAAGCAACCATAATTTCTCTGTTCCTTGAATCCGCTGGTACTCCCATATTCCCATAGTAATAAGTTGCTCGGGCGAATCAACCATCACTTCACCTTTCCCACAGTAAGTACTAGTACCCCCTTTTTTTACTCTAGAAACAACCACACGCGAATATTGGACGGTAGCAGCACAACAACTGAATCACTCTATCCGATGGTCATAGTTGGAAAATCAAAACAAAACCAAGCATTGGATCAACTCTTTTAGCACTCAGATTGTTGCCGCCTGCTCAACCGCCTGCCCACCTAGCCCACCTATATATCTGCTCACGTGTGATGACCACAGGAGCTATCCATTCAGATTTTATGTAAAAAAAATAAAGGTCGCTAACTAATGCGGTAAACTTAAAAAAAACTAATGCGGCACCTCGGGCCAACGTGGCCAGATCGCATTTTGCACGAGAAATTACACGCCATGTTTCATTGACATGTGGCCCCATTCCAACATGTCAGTGAGATGACGACGAGTCCTTTTCTACTAGTATTTCCGAACGGACGTGTAGGCTGGGGCACCTCTTCGTGTACCATGGCAAATTGGCAACCGTCCACCGACTCTTCATCTTTCCCTCTCGATTTGGAATTCTATCGCACGCTCTTCCTCCCTCCTTCATTTGCCTTCACCCTTCCTTCTGCCATTGTTCGATCGTGTTCTCCATGGAGGGAACAGGCCGGAAACGACCCCGTTATTGTTTCCCTGATCTAAAAGATGACGTGGTGGAGGAACTCATTGATCGGTGCAACGTCATCACCTCGGCTAGCATGGCAGGTTCGTTCAAGACCATTCTCGACTCAACTAATAACATCATTAGAAGGAACCCAAGGGTCAAGGAGTGGTTTGATCTCCCCTATCTTCTTTGCCGTGACCCTGATGACTGGCGCGGGGACGATGGAGGCCTCGCCTTGTGCAAGTTGATGCCGCTTGATAATGATACGTATGATGTTAAGATGCCATCGCTTGAGGGAAAGGATTGGGCAGGCGCAAATGGAGATTGGGTTGTTTATATTGGGTACAACTGCGAGTGGGAACTTGTGAATGTGTACACTCGTCACCGGGTTCCACTTCGAAAAATCTCAGCAGACTGCCCAGAGGTTGAGCACACCGGTATTGTACGCACGTTCAAATACGATCATGGTGATTGTCTTCTATGGAAAATAGCAATTTGTCGAGTTCCCAACCGCTCTTGGAATTACAAGAACTATGAAGTTGTTGCTATCTTCGACAAGCTTGTTGCCGTCCTTTGTGGTTCGACTCGATGGATATTGCTCAAAAATCAGTTTCTATACACGGATGTGTACTGTGATGCAATTCAATACGAGGGTCTTGTGTTTGCTTCCACCACTCATGGCACTGTTTTTGCATGGGATCCTCGTAGTTTCGGTACGTTTGTCTTCCACCGTAATTATAATTGTTTCATCCACATGCATGCGGGTTAGCAAGTTTCCCTTTACTAATTAACCTTCTTCTTGTGTTTCCAAGGTCCTATGAACATTCCACCACCTATACTTGAAAAAATTTATAACCAAGGGGGAGATGACGATGGTGATGATCACAAGCATGAGGACGAGCAGAACTTATATACTCAGTGGCGCCTGGCAACTAATTCTGATGGATCACCTCTTCTTGTCTGTATACATCGCAGTGAGTTTGTTACTACCGAGGGAGCGAGTGTTGTCTCCCATGGTCACACTCTCCGGACCTATTCCAACACTCATTGCATGGTATTCGGGATGGATACTAGTGTGCTAGCGCCAACACCTTCTCCCTAGTACAGAATTGATAGTCTTGGAGAAAACTCGCTCTTCCTTGGATAAAACTATCTGATGATGGTGAAAGGCGATCCAACTGATGTTCACACAACGTTACTAGTACAATTTATGAGAAGCAACTGTATCTATACCTTGGACATTTGGGTGGTTCCCTACCCTGGTACTGATATAGTAGGCCGCTTCATCCTGGATGATCAGTCTTGCGTTGGTCTCGAGATTGACAATAGATGGCCCATCCCAGAGAATCACTTGTGGTTCAAAGCAAGCGTTTCCAACGCCGAGGATTGGTTGAGTTGAAGTTCATTTTATTTGTTGTGTGATGAAAACTTTAGTATTTATAATGTATCCTCGTTGTCGTTGTGGGTTGATGACCTATTGTATGTAATAAAATGATATGCCTTTGATAAACTTACTAAATTTATGAATGGCTTTCGAGTCGCTTCTCTGAGTGAGTGGTGCGACGAGGCAAAAAAATATTTTCTGAATACATAATTGTACGTGCATTGCAATAGGTTATCGGATGAGGCCAATCAACAATAGTAGTACACTATTTGTACTAGCTTCACATGCTTCGCGCGTCGGGCGGGTGTTTTTACTGTAGTCATATGTTAATGTGTTCGCTGTACGTAACCAACACCTCGAATCCTCGATACTACTAGTACTATATAAGTAGGAGGAGTAGTAGGGTGGCATGGGCCAGAACAAGCATTCACGTCCAGGAGTACGGCACACGCCACCAGCACGACATCCATCTGACACCATATTTCTTGGAGTCCGTGCTAGAGCAATCTCTTCAACCTCGTCATTTCTCTAACTCAGCCATTGCACGATGGGCGAGGTGGGGGTTTGCCGACAGTCGGTTTCCTCAACTGCGGTCCCACTTGTAAGGCCAACTCCAACGCATGACCCCAAACGGACCTCTGTTTTGCACGAACTCCAACAATAATTTTGACTAGACAAGCAAGACCAAAGAAAACAAGAACCACAAGAATACATTTTAGAAGATATCCAACTTCCATAACTGCTCTTGTAAGTTGGATTAGTGCCTTCTCGATGCATTCATTGTTGATCTGCGGAGGCTCGATCTTGCGTGCTTCTTTCTTCTTCGAGTGTAAAGAAGTAGCCGTTGCTTCCTCGCATCTAGTCTCATGTCTAGCCTCTATTCTAGTATCAACAAGTGCACTAGTCTCATCTCTAGCCTCTATGCTAGCTAAAAGTGCTAGAACACCTACTAAATTGCGCTCTATCATTATATCGATGTACTCTTCTTCCCAATACCAAAACTTGCATCCATTCTACACAATAAATTTTTTAAGTTAGCACAACTAGTCTAATCCGAGAGCACAACCGAAGATTTGCACGGGTTCTTCCTCCTTTTGCCGACACGTCGGACATCCAACATCTAGGTCATGTCATGCAAGAAAATAGAGTGGTAGTTGAAGCCACGTGATGTGCATCGTGGGTTAAACTTTAAATAGAATCTTACTACTCTTGAGTAACTCCGAAAGCGGCCACCGAAGATCCTTATTGGATTTGTTTTTCATCACCGGCACGTCGAGGTGAAAGATATGCAGGTTCAGTGGGTCCTCTTGCGTTTTCACTGACATGTGGGACCGCATATGAGCAAACATACGATGGGCTCCGTGCGTCCGCTGGCTGGCTGAGAAGAGAGATAAAGGAGGGCTGAGCACGTACTCCAGGCATAACCAGCACCTCGATATTCGCGTGTGGTTGTTTCTAGAATAAAAAAAAGGAGGTACCCCTACTTATGTTACTCCCACTATGCCTAGCCTAAGGTTAGTAGGTGACCTTGCACTTGGCTCTTCGCCTCTTCCAGAAGTCGATGGTTCCACAGTAGTACTTATGGCAATCTGACACCAAATGAACTGCTACACGTCCACCGCTTGTAAGCAAAAGTTTCTCCTCGTGCTGTGAGCCACCGCGCACGCGTTGGCGAGGAAGAAGGCGTAATCAAGCTTCTCGTCATTCTGCGAGTTGACGGGACACATCAAAGTTATTTAGTACGTACTCTCTCCAAAAAAGGGCTGACCATGTCATTGCTACCATCCCGTGCCCCGTCGTTGAGTACGTGCACTATTCACGTGCCATTGAGGAGAAAAAAAATATTGCGTAGGTGCCACCGAAGTGCACGACTCACTTATGCACTGCTTATCTGATTATCTCCATTTTCTTGCATGACACGTGCACCTTGATGCTAGATGTCTCACGTGTTAGGAAAAGGATGAACGAAGCTCACGTAAAAGAAAAGAGTTGAAGAGCATAGATTCCCGACGACCGAGAAGGAGCAAGGAATCTCGCAGTGGAGCGTCTGCAAGGAACCTTGCATGTTTTCCCCTAATTTTTGCCGCCTGCCCACCTATAAACAAATAAAAGAACATGAACTCTTCGCTAACCACTAGAAACGGTACGTCAGGATGCTAAGTTGAAGATGTTTTATAGATTATATTGATAACCACACAACAAGCCACGCATGTACAAGACGCATGCAGCCACGCATGTACACAAGCCAACGCACTAACTCCATCCGATCCAACTCATGCACATACGCGCACAGCATGGAGCACACAACGCATGTACACAACACGTGCATGCACACACACTCGGCCATAGAATGCACGTGAATAACACATGCATGCGCACACACTCGGCTACATGGAGGCGTGCGCCATCTGCGGGGACGTCCGTTTCTTCCTGCGGTCACCAAACTATTCTCTCTCTTCTTAATTAACTTGCCACATCATATTTTATGCCTACGTGGCAGGCTTAGCAGCTATACATGGTGGAGCACTGGGAGAGGCCAAGGCTGGTCATAGTGGGGAGTAACTTATACTATAACATATTACTATGTTACTCTAAACATCTCTATAAACCGGAAAGGAGGGAGTAGTAACATAGACTAGTGTCATATGCAGAGTATGGGAGCACATGATATTTCCCTGTCTGGACCGATCCCGAGTTGGCTTCTCACCTCCTTGGGCCAACAAAAACCCCTCCCCCCTCCCACGCACGCTTCCCGCCCGGTGCCAGCTGAGCCCGTCGCTCCACATTGATGGTAAGTCAGGGTGACGCGACCTCTCACTGCTTCCATCATTGAAGCAGCGCGCCGACCAAGGGCATCGCCCGCTGCACGCCCGGCATTTCAGACTACACAGTGGAGAGTAACTTTAGAGCAAGTACTACAATTAGAAGACATAAGCAGGCTATAAGGATTTAAATATAGTATTTGTGCTTAGTTGAAGGAGAGATACGAGGAGAGAGAAGAGAAGTGGATTGTAAACGTGTAGCCGGTTGTACTCCAGCATACTTTGTGAGACAAAAGGTGGGGACATTATTAATGATATAGTATTTATACTGAAGGAACTAATGGACTCCTTAATTACTCTGTTTTTTGAGACAAACCTTGGTGGGGCTATTATTGACTTGGACGTGGGGTTTGGGGGCCAAAGGCCTACTATTATACTCGCACGACCGACCTGGCACGCTCTACCCTAGCCGCCGCTGTATCTTATGGTTTCGCACCGTTCCAGATCTTAGCGCCGCCACGCAATTCTTCTCCAGCCCTCCTTCCGGTGTGCACCGCGAGAAGGGACAGCAGTCCTGTCACATCCTTGATCCTGGTATGCAGTAGGCTAGCCCTTCATGTGTGCATCATGTTTAACTTTTCAAATGAACTTGAATTGGGGACTGATCAAACCCTAGCACCAGATCAAATCAAATAGGTTCAACATAAAATCATTTTCAATGAACCTGAAATGCCCTTCTAAAATGTTCATCATCTTTGCCTTGGTCTTAGACCTCTGACAAAAATGGTGCACAATTTTCTAGGTCATCCTAAGGTCACTGAATTAAATCATAAGTATTTGAATTTGGACATTTAAATTCTATAAAATATTTTAAATGTCCAAATACTCCTAAACTGAAATGTTTACTATAGGATATATTTTCCAACAGTGGTCAGGAGTAGTTGCATGATTTTTGGGATTGATTTAGTATTTTTATTAAAGCCACAAATTTGCAGAAAAATAGAAAATAGTAATTAAAATAGGAAACGGAGAGACAGAGGAAACTACCTGGGCCGCTTACCTGTCCAGCCTGGCGGCCCAAGTGGTCGGCCCAGCCCACCAGCGCCTCCAGGTTGTCTTCTACCTCAGGCAGCTGCGTGGCAGCAACACAGCCAAGCTGCGCCAGCTCCGGCTTGCCGCCTCCTGCTTCCCCCTCATGTCTGGCAACGCCACGCACCTCCCTGCCTCTCTCTCTCACTCTCCCGTGCTCTCACCCCCTTCCTGGATCTCTCTCTCGCGCGCCCAACCGTTGCCGTCGCCGCCGCTCGCTGCCCACGCAGCCACAGCCGTCCCCTCGCCCCATGGTCGTGCCCCGAGTTCTGCATCCTCGCGCAGCTTCTCCAAGCCGAAGGAACCAAGCCCGGACATCCTGCATCGCCGTCGCCACCGCCATCTTCGACCTCGGCCGCCCGAGATCGCCGTCAACGTCCCGTCGCCGTTCGTCCTTCCACGAGCCTGCTGAGCACGCCCGTCGACCCGCCGTGAGCTATCCTCCGTTTCCCCTCCTTCCTCGTGCTCGTTTTCGCACCGCAACGCTGCCTGCGCTCACGCCCGAGCTCCGGCCACGTGGCCGAGCTCCCCGCCATCGCCTCCGGCCACCACAGGCCGGACTACCGCCACAGTTCGATGCGCGCCAGCGAGGGCTCTCCAACGAGCCCAAGCACGCCTCGAATCGAGCCCTGTGGCCGATTCCCGAGCACCTCCGCCGCACCTCACCGAGCCTCGCCGCCGCTAAAGCTCGTCGCCGGCAACTTTCCGGCCACCACAGCACCACCCGTCACCACCACTAGAAGCACCACAACGCCAGGAACCCGTAGAGCCCTCCCACGCACCAAACTGTCGCCGGAGTAGCAATTCCGGCGTGCCTCCGCCGTCTGTTGAGGTCGCCGGCGGCTAGTCCACAACTGTGCTGATGTGGCTGGCTTAACTAGCCACTAATCACTGCCCCGTGCCACTAACAGCCGGGCCCCAACGTCTAACTAAACATGGTTTAGTTTTTGTTTAGATTAAACTAACCCCACTGGTCCCACAGGCCAGTTTGACCTTGGCACGTCACCGTTGACCTGACCCCACCTGCCAGTGACACTAAACAACACTTGATCACTGACCAGTGGACCCCACTGGTCTGGTTTGACCCGGGGCAGCTCTGTTGACCCTGTTGATGTCACACTAATGTCATGCTGACGCAGTAATGCTATTTCCTGGATTTATTCTTATTCAGAAAATTCCAGAAAATAGTATAAACTTCTAAAAATCATAGAAATTCAACCGTAAGTCCAAATTAAATAATTTATATATGAAAAATGATCAGAAAAATCCAATCTATCCATCTGTACCTTTTTCATGCATATTAGAACAACTTATGACTACTGTTTAGGACAATTCAATTAAATGGCATTTAAATAACCACATGTGGAGTTTGAATTTGAATCTTGGATTCAAACTAACTTCATTTAATCTGGTTTTAGTTGCATTAGCTCAAACCACGGCATATTGACATGTCACATTCATGCATCATATTGTTGCATTGCATTGATTGTGTTTCTTCTTTGTTTGTCGGTGCTTGTCCCCTCTCAGTAGACGTGTACCGACGATGTGATCGATGACACCGATGAAGAACTATACTATCTTCAGAAGTGCCAGGCAAGCAAAACCCCCTTGTTCATTCTGATACAATCCCACTCTCTCGCTCCTACTCTCTTTTACTGCATTAGGACAACAACGATTCATCTGTTACTTGCTGCGGTAGCTGAACCCCTTTATCCTCTGCATGACCTGTCATTGCCGCAGTAAATAGATGAAACCCACTAGCATGAGTAGGAGTTGTTTGAGCCCTGATGTGCCTACTCATTCATGTTTGCTTGTCATGCCTGCTACTGCTTAGAGTTGAATCGGGTCTGATTCATCGGGGATGAATTGGAGGTGTGTAAACATGTCCTACTATGTGTGAACTAAGTGTGTGAACACGATTTGGTAAAGGTAGCGGTGAGAGGCCATGTAGGAGTACATGGTGGGTTGTCTCATTGCAGTCGACCTCAGGAACTGAGTTCTGTGTTTGTGATCCATGAATAGTTACTACCACACATTGGGCTCCGGGCGCTCCAAGCTCTCTCGACTTATTAATCAACTTGATCTCTGTCCAGGAGTTGCAACTAGTTTCTGGTGTTTGTAGGTAGTGCTAGTAGTCTACCAAGTGGCACCCAGTACAGGTGGGCTTGGGATAGACTAGGCACAGTGGCCCAGTGTACCAAGTGGCACCCGGATGGTGGGCTTGGGAACCCTGCACACATCATTTGGGGCCGTGAGCGACACCCCGGCCGGATCTCCTTGCAGATGGAACCCGAATAGGCGATAAACCTGGATGAGAGACTTGTGTGGTTAGTCAGGTCGTGGCCGACACCCTCGTTGGGCTTCCGCTTGAAGGTTGCCGAGTACATGTCGTGTAAACGGCGGTAAGTGGTGAGAGCGTGTGTGAAGAAGTACACCCCTGCAGGGTTAATATGATCTATTCGAATAGCCGTGTCCATGGTAAAGGACTTCTGGGTTTCCTATACAGTTCATAGACAAGTGAAAGTGGATATTCTAAAATACACAAGATAAGCGTGAGTGCTATGGATGGCGTTCTCGTAGGGAGACGGGAGCGGATCCATAGTGGTGTATTGATATGGTGAATATGTGGACTCATGTGCGCCACCTCAAAAGAGTTACTTGCAGTCGTAGTTCAGGATAGCCACCGAGTCAAAGCTGGCTTGCTGCAGTTAAACCCCACCAACCCCTTTGCTGATAATGATGCATATGTAGTTAGTTCTGATGTAAGTCTTGCTGGGTACATTTGTACTCACGTTTGCCTATTTTACGTTTTTGCAGTGAGACTTCAGCCTCGCTAGTAGTTCCACATGGACTTCGACGTTTAGCTTGTTACCTCAGCTACGATCTTGTGCCCTCGGCAGGATCTGGTAGATAGACATGCATCTTAGCCTTTTTCATTTGTAGATGTCTGTACTCAGACATGTTAAGCTTCCGCTTGTGCTTGACTTGTGTGCTCTGAATGCTGGTTCATGAGACCCATGTTTGTAATATCTCGCTCCTCGGAGCCTATTGAATAAATACTTGAGTTGTAGAGTCATGTTGTGATGCCATGTTGTATTTGCACATATCGAGCATATTGTGTGTATGTTATTGAAATGCTTGGTATGTGTGGGATCTGACTATCTAGTTGTTTATCCTTAGTAGCCTCTCTTACCAGGAAATGTCTCCTAGTGTTTCCACTGAGCCATGGTAGCTTGCTACTGCTCCGGAACACTTAGGCTGGCCGGCATATGTCCTTCTTCGTTCCTGTGTCTGTCCCCTCGGGGAAATGTCACGCGATGAATTCCGGAGTCCTGTTAGCCCGCTACAGCCCGGTTCACCGGATTCCTGCTAGCCTAGTGCTACAGCCTGGATTCACTCGCTGATGACCGACACGTTCGTTGTTGGGTCATGTATGCCTGTCCCTGTAAGTTAGTGCCACTTTGGGTTCACGACTAGCCATGTCAGCCCGGGTTCTTTGTCATATGGATGCTAGCGGCACTATCATATACGTGAGCCACAAGGCGCAAACGGTCCCGGGCCAGGTAAGGTGGCACTCGTGGGAATACCGTGCGTGAGGCCGCAAAGTGATATGATCTGTTACATGCTAGATCGGTGTGACTTAGGATCGGGATCCTGATAGCTTTCGTATCAGAGCTTGACTGCCTGTAGGATTACCAAGCCAAACTGGTCGAAGTTGAGTCTATAAATGCTTTAGTTATATAAGGGAATTGATTGTGGGATGGAACGTAAGGCTCTTTTTACTCCTTTACCTTATGCCCTTCTGATCTGAGTCATTCTATCTTTCCTACAGGGTTAAGGAACTAGGCTTTCTCTTCTTTCTATCAGGATCACATGTTACTAATCCGTAGACTTATAGGTTTGTTGGACTTAAGCCTCGGTTTAGTTCCTACTACTTCCGTATGTTAACTGTCGATCCCGGAACCTTGATATTGTGCTTCTAAGTGGTTATGCCACCATTTTTGTAGGATGTCTCAAATCTTTTGGAGCCTTTGCAGCAGTTATGCTGTCCGAGTCATCCCAGGTTTCTAAATAATCTGACGCATTTGCAAAATCCTTTCCCTCTGGTTTCGATGTTCCTTTAGGCCAAGTTAATCACACTAATTGTTGAGTTGAGGTAATTTATTGCCTCGACATATATGTTGGAATTATTATTATGACCCTAGGTATCTTAGGGGATCACCTAGTAATCTAGCCATGCTTTGTGTTCCCAGTGTGATGATTCTGGCCGTTATTCTTGAAAGCATCCTGTGATGCCAGTTAGTTAGTAGGTATTCTATTTCCGGGTCCTGAACCTGAAACTCACCCTACGCACTTCGTGTTGATAGTGTTTGCTCGTTCCTTTAGGATATTAGTAACCTTTGCGATAGTCCTCGAGGTTTGTGGTATATCGTTCTTCCAATACCGTGAATCAATATGGCAGAAGTTCCTTTGAACCAAAAGATCACAACAAGAGTGCTCTCGATGGGTTCTCCATTCTATATCGTGACTCTACCAGTCCTACCACCTCTGCATGGGTTATTCGGAAGAAATATGTTGAATTTGACTCGACATACTAACCTATGCATCCACAACTCAGAAAGTTATATGTTCTTTGAGTTGTCCCTCTTTAGTTGTTTTTTGACCCTCGTCTATCAATTGATAGTCAAGAGTATGCGTGCATTTGTTCGTCGATGCCTATTACTCTTGTGGTCCGTCAAGCCATTCTATTCTGGAATGACTAGGAGAAACAAACTCCAGTACCTCATCCATATCCAGGATTGGGTCAAAGCAGTTGTATTCCGCAGATCAAATGCCAATCCAGCTTTTGTTATGTTCTACCCTAAAGTATTGCCCTCTTGATGTCAGGAATGTCATGATAATTGCACCAACTCTTATAAATTCTTGATGCAGTGATACTTCTCGCCATCATCATTCGCTCCTCAGTTCCGTGTTGTTGCAACCGGATGACCCACAAGTGAACCGTGATGTGTGAAATCAATACTCCTAGCAACCTTGTTGCTTGGTAGTTAATGGACAACAACCTCATTCTTAGCATGCTGAATATTGAATCATCATTCTAAGATAGATTGTGCTACCTAGTCCTTATTTCCGGTGCACTCCTCGATCAATGAGTTAGGATTGTGCTGGTTCCTTGCTCTTGTGATCATATCGTCTTGCCCTGAAAAGCAAGGTTGTTCTCGAGCTTAGTAACATATCGATGGTTTGTGATTTTCTGAATATCTTCTCGGAAGTATTACCAGGTTGTCACCTGACCGCTATGTTGAGTTCGTGATCAAGATGGTTTCTTGTAAACCACCCCTTCTCCAAGAATCTGTGTGGGATACCCCTGAGCTAGTTGGTCAAGCTAAACAACAAATTGGAGAGTTGGAAGATAAAAGCTTGTATGACTTAGTTCATGTTAAGGGATATCTTTCTCTGTGTGTGTGTTGAAGAAAGATGATATCTTCATCAATTAGTCCTTGTGATCAGTTGTTGGACCTATTGTGTTACCCCATCTTTGATTTGAGTATGGGCTATCGTCAAATCAAATCAGAACCAACGATGTTCATAATGTTGTCTTACTCGTGGTTGATCCCTCGAGCATACATCATTTTTTTTGGTCTGACCAATGCTACCCCCGTGTTCACATGATGGTGGAAGTCCAGTGATATGGAAATTCCGATGAGTTGCTGTTGAGTCCATTAGCAGCATTTTGTCTCCCCCATGATTCATGTTGAACATCAACCTAGTGTTGAAAATTTTGTAAGCAATGCCTTCATGTTCCATTCATGAAGCTTATGCTTGGATGGAAGAAGTGACTTCCTTGAATTCATGTGCATTTGGTGCAAGTTGCCGCCGTGAGTTCGAGAAAGTTTGTTTTGCCTCCTTTGGAATCATCCCAAATCAGTCATGCATACGTGCGAAGTATTCTGTGGTTTGGAGACTTGCAACCTTCATTCCATATGTATCCCTAGAACACCAAGCCACTGATTGAGTTGTTCAGAGATAAAGGAGTCTGTCTAAGGTGAACTCTTTGGACTTCCACGCGTGGAGACTTCGCTATCATCGATGATGGTTCCCCACCTGAACTCGGTAGTGTTTTATTATAAGATTACTATGTGGTCATGCCTGTCTGGGACAGCGCATTCACATGTTTGTAGCAGAACCAGCTCATGTTTTGGATCTTACTACCATAGTACATTTCCCGAGAATCTCGCAACGTCGTCTCGTCGATTGTGTTGCAAACTTTCATTTTCCTTTCCAGACTTGATAAGTCTGGAATATCCTGTTACCAACCAGATCTGAATCTCAGGAAGATATGATGGTTGGAACTATTCCAAGATCTATGATGTAGGTCCCGACAAGGTTGATGTTGGCTGACGCACCTAGCCGAAAGATCTATCATTGTAGTATCTTGAATGAGCAATTTTCCCATCTTCTCTATAAGGATTTCATGTGACTTATTATAGAAGTTGTTCCTTATGGATCCTTTGTATTCCAAAGTCCGACCTTTACTTGATGGCCATGTCGATGCTTTTAAGCATGATCGTGGTACCTAGAACATCAAGGAGAACATTAGAAGCGGAGTGCTAAATGTCTCTCGGTCGATCATCCAGATTTTGTTCCTTGGCCTGGCTAAGGTGAAATCTGAGAAGGTGTTATCTTCCTTTGCATCTGCATCGTCCATCACTATCCATCATGCTGGTATGTTGTGTTGCTAGGATCCTTGACACGGATCTTGGTAAAACCTTGATGAATATGGAAGTGCTCAAGTTCTTGAGAGCACGCACAAGCGCTAGGTGTTATCATCGGCACTAACTGGGATCGCTCTCAGTTTCCTCGGTTATGCTATAACTTTTCAAACAAGTGGACTCACTATCTACTGTTGAGCTTCTCCCCAGTTACTAAAATCATCCCTTGTGTTGTTTTCAACAAGGTAATCCACATCATCCATTCCAATCCGGGTATGCCATTCTACCGAACCTCTCCAAATGATGTTTCGAGAATTGCCTTAGGCTGGTATAAAGAGTTTCAAAGATCTTTGAATCAAAGGTAATTCTTTTTGCCACTTAAGGGGATATTTCTACGAGCCACTTTTCCCTAAGGTGCCCCGTTATGGTATCATGGCAATTATTTCATCGCTATCTTGAAACCATTCACCATCTCCTCAAGCGTGGAATTGTTGCCTACCAAATCGAACCCCCGTCATCTATTCTTCCATTCCTCTTGAAGTGTGTTTGAACTTCTCATCTCAAGAGATCTTGCTATGTCTCATTCCCTGAGTTGATCCTAAGTTGTTCGACCTTCAATAAGATCGATCCTTTTAGACTTTTTTCCCTATCCTTTCTTTGTCATGTTGGTTGGAGTTCTCAGAGCAAGACGACGAGACAAGATGGTGATTGAATCAACGTTCATTTGAAGTGCAACCTGGATCATGAAGATTGCGTTAGTTGCGTTTCCCCTTCATTCTACCCTATGCTTGAATCTCGGGACAAGATTCTTGTTTAGTGGGGGCGAGTTGTCACATCCCTGATCCTGGTATGCAGTAGGCTAGCCCTTCATGTGTGCATCATGTTTAACTTTTCAAATGAACTTGAAATGGGGACTGATCAAACCCTAGTACCAGATCAAATCAAATAGGTTCAACATAAAATCATTTTCAATGAACCTGAAATGCCCTTCTAAAATGTTCATCATCTTTGCCTTGGTCTTAAACCTCTGACAAAAATGGTGCACAATTTTCTAGGTCATCCTAAGGTCACTGAATTAAATCATAAGTATTTGAATTTGGACATTTAAATTCTATAAAATATTTTAAATGTCCAAATACTCCTAAACTGAAATGTTTACTGTAGGATATATTTTCCAACAGTGGTCATGAGTAGTTGCATGATTTTTGGGATTGATTTAGTATTTTTATTAAAGCCACAAATTTGCAGAAAAATAGAAAACAGTAATTAAAATAGGAAACGGAGAGAGAGAGGAAACTACCTGGGCCGCTTACCTGTCCAGCCTGGCGGCCCAAGTGGCCGGCCCAGCCCACCAGCGCCTCCAGGTTGTCTTCTACCTGAGGCAGCTGCGTGGCAGCAGCACAGCCGAGCTACGCCAGCTCCTGCTTGCCGCCTCCTGCTTCCCCCTCACGTCTGGCGACGCCACGCACCTCCCTGCCTCTCTCTCTCACTCTCCCGCGCTCTCACCCCCTTCCTGGATCTCTCTCTCTCGCGTGCCCGACCGCTGCCGTCGCCGCCACTCGCTGCCCACGCAGCCACAACCGTCCCCCGCCCCACGGTCGTGCCCCGAGCTCTGCATCCTCGTGCAGCTTCTCCAAGCCGAAGGAACCAAGCCTGGACATCCTGCATCGCCGTCGCCACTGCCATCTTTGACCTTGGCCGCCCGAGATCACCGTCAACGTCCCGTCGCCGTTCGTCCTTCCACGAGCCCACTGAGCACGCCCGTCGACCCGCCGTGAGTTATCCTCCATTTCCCCTCCTTCCTCGTACTCATTTTCGCACCGCAGCGCTGCCTGCGCTCACGCCCGAGCTCCAGCCACGCGGCTGAGCTCCCTGTCGTCGCCTCCGGCCACCACAGGCCGGACTACTGCCACAGTTCGATGCGCGCCAGCGAGGGCTCTCCAACGAGCCCAAGCACGCCTCGAACCGAGCCCTGTGGGCGATTCCCGAGCACCTTCGCCGCACCTCACCGAGCCTCGCCGCCGCTAAAGCTCGTTGCCGGCAACTTTCCGGCCACCACAGCACCACCCGTCACCACCACTAGAAGCACCACAACGCCAGGAACCCGTAGAGCCCTCCCGCACACCAAACCGTTGCCGGAGTAGCAATTCCGGCGTGCCTCCGCCGTCTGTTGAGGTCGCCGGCGGCTAGTCCACAGCCGCGCTGACGTGGCTGGCTTAACTAGCCACTAATCACCGCCCCGTGCCACTGACAGCTGGGCCCCACCGTCTAACTAAACATGGTTTAGTTTTTGTTTAGATTAAACTAACCCCGCTGGTCCCATAGGTCAGTTTGACCTGGCCATGTCACAGTTGACCTACCCCACCTGCCAGTGACACTAAACAACACTTGGTCACTGACCATTGGACCCCACTGGTCAGGTTTGACCCGGGGCAGCTTTTGACCCTGCTGATGTCACACAGACGTCATGCTGACGTAGTAATGCTATTTGCTGGATTTATTCTTATTCAGAAAATTCCAGAAAATAGTATAAACTTCTAAAAATCATAGAAATTCAACCGTAAGTCCAAATTAAATAATTTATATATGAAAAATGATCAGAAAAATCCAATCTATCCATCTGGACCTTTTTCATGCATATTAGAACAACTTATGACTACTGTTTAGGACAATTCAATTAAATGGCATTTAAATAACCACATGTGGAGTTTGAATTTGAATCTTGGATTCAAACCAACTTCATTTAATCTGGTTTAGTTGCATTAGCTCAAACCACAACATATTGCCATGTCACATTCATGCATCATATTGTTGCATTGCATTGATTGTGTTTCTTCTTTGTTTGTCGGTACTTGTCCCCTCTCAGTAGACGTGTACCGACGATGTGATTGATGACACCGATGAAGAACTATACTATATTCAGAAGTGCCAGGCAAGCAAAACCCCCTTGTTCATTCTGATACAATCCCACTCTCTCGCTCCTGCTCTCTTTTACTGCATTAGGACAACAATGATTCATCTGTTACTTGTTGCGGTAGCTGAACCCCTTTATCCTCTGCATGACCTGTCATTGCCACAGTAAATAGATGAAACCCACTAGCATGAGTAGGAGTTGTTTGAGACCTGATGTGCCTACTCATTCATGTTTGCTTGTCATGCTTGCTACTGCTTAGAGTTGAGTCAGGTCTGATTCATCGGGGATGAATTGGAGGTGTGTAAACATGTCCTACTTTGTGTGAACTAAGTGTGTGAACACGATTTGGTAAAGGTAGTGGTGAGAGGCCATGTAGGAGTACATGGTGGGTTGTCTCATTGCAGCCGTCCTCAGGAACTGAGTTCTGTGTTTGTGATCCATGAATAGTTACTACCACACATTGGGCTCCGGGCGCTCCAAGCTCTCTTGACTTATTAATCAACTTGATCTCTGTCCAGGAGTTGCAACTAGTTTCTGGTGTTTGTAGGTAGTGCTAGTAGTCTACCAAGTGGCACCCGGTACAGGTGGGCTTGGGACAGACTAGGCACAGTGGCCCGGTGTACCAAGTGGCACCCGGATGGTGGGCTTGGGAACCCTGCACACATCGTTTGGGGCCGTGAGCGACACCCCGGCCGGATCTCCTTGCGGAAGGAACCCGAATAGGCGATAAACCTGGATGAGAGACTTGTGTGGTTAGTCAGGTCGTGGCCGACACCCTCGCTGGGCTTCCGCTTGAAGGTTGCCGAGTACATGTCGTGTAAACGGCGGTAAGTGGTGAGAGCGTGTGTGAAGAAGTACACCCCTGCAGGGTTAATATGATCTATTCGAATAGCCGTGTCCACGGTAAAGGACTTCTGGGTTGCCTATACACTTCATAGACAAGTGAAAGTGGATACTCTAAAATACGCAAGATAAGCGTGAGTGCTATGGATGGCGTTCTTGTAGGGAGACGGGAGCGGATCCATAGTGGTGTATTGATATGGTGAATATGTGGACTCGTGTGCGCCACCTCAAAAGAGTTACTTACAGTCGTAGTTCAGGATAGCCACTGAGTCAAAGCTGGCTTGCTGCAGTTAAACCCCACCAACCCCTTTGCTGATAATGATGCATATGTAGTTAGTTCTGATGTAAGTCTTGTTGGGTACATTTGTACTCACGTTTGCCTATTTTACGTTTTTGCAGAGAGACTTCAGTCTCGCTAGTAGTTCCACGTGGACTTCGACATTTAGCTTGTTACCTCAGCTACGATCTTGTGCCCTCGGCAGGATCTGGTAGATAGACAGGCATATCAGCCTTTTTCATTTGTAGATGTCTGTACTCAGACATGTTAAGCTTCCGCTTGTGCTTGACTTGTGTGCTCTGAATGCTGGGTCATGAGACCCATGTTCGTAATATCTCGCTCCTCGGAGCCTATTGAATAAATACTTGAGTTGTAGAGTCATGTTGTGATGCCATGTTGTATTTGCACATATCGAGCATATTGTGTGTATGTTATTGAAATGCTTGGTATGTGTGGGATCTGACTATTTAGTTGTTTATCCTTAGTAGCCTCTCTTATGGGAAATATCTCCTAGTGTTTCCACTGAGCCATGGTAGCTTGCTACTGCTCCGGAACACTTAGGCTGGCCGGCATATGTCCTTCTTCGTTCCTGTGTCTGTCCCCTCGAGGAAATGTCACGCGATGAATTTCGGAGTCCTGTTAGCCCACTACAGCCCGGTTCACCGGAGTCCTGCTAGCCCAGTGCTACAGCCTGGATTCACTCGCCGATGACCGACACATTTGTTGTTGGGTCATGTATGCCTGTCCCGGTAAGTTAGTGCCACTTTGGGTTCACGACTAGCCATGTCAGCCCGGGTTCTTTGTCATATGGATGCTAGCGGCACTATCATATAGGTGAGCCAAAAGGCGCAAACGGTCCCGGGCCAGGTAAGGTGGCACCCGTGGGAATACCGTGCGTGAGGCCGCAAAGTGATATGATGTGTTACATGCTATATCGGTGTGACTTAGGACCGGGGTCCTGACAAGTCCTTCGAACCCCGCCTTTCGTGATCCTGTACGAGAGAGGGGAGATTAGGTTTTTGGGGAGTACACTCATGTGACTGCTGCCAGCGACGACTTCCTCAATGACAGCCTTCTTCCCCGACCTCAGTAACCTCTTCGTCAACGACATGAGTGACAACATCAACCACAACGGTTCTGCTCTCGCTGTACAGTATGTGATTCTGTCCTCCTGGTTTAGTCCGCATCATTACTTTGATGTTTGCAATTGTCGTCATGATCTATTTACTACTGATTCGGATTAAATCTCATACTAAATTGCTCATATATTCAACAATCCAATCCAAAAACCTGATTATAGGCAATTTACTCCGAGTGGTTTTGCTGCGCTTTTGAAGCCGCCTACTTTTAAGGGGGGTGCAATATAAAAGGTGGCGCACAAGAGCAGTATATTGGTTTCAGATCATGTACTGCTATGACGCCACTAAGGGTAAGCCTGAGGGCGATCTTAATCCTACACAGCAGGAAGCTTTTCAGAACATGGATACCCTCTTCAAAGCCGCCCTGCTGAGTGTTCTTGACGATTCCATTGTGGATTCATATATGTCGTTTGACAACGGCAAAGACATGTGGGCTGCGCTCGAGGCCACGTTTGGGCCCTCGGGCGCTGGCAATGAGTTGTACGTCATGGAGCAATTCTGTGACTACAAGATGACTGATGAGCGCTCTGTTGTTCAGCAGACTCATGAGATATAGTCACTCTCTAAGGAACTTGAGTACTTTAAGTGTGTGTTGCCAGACAAATTTGTTGCTGGGACCATCATTGCCAAGCTTCCACCTTCATGGAACGATTTTGCTACTTCTCTGGAAAACAAGAGACATGAGTTTTCTGTTTTGGATCTCATTAGCACTCTTGATTTTGAGGAGAAGGCGAGAGCAAAAAACACACGTGCTCGGGTCGCCGAGGGCGCTTCTAGTGCCCACATGGTACACAAGAAGAACTTCCAGCCCAACCAGCCCCAAAACAACAAGAACAAATCTCAAAGGAAAGGCAAGTTTGATGCAAAGAACAACCCGTCACATTCTACCAACTTCAAGAATAATTCTCATAACGGGAAGGGATACTAACCTCAATTTTGGTAGCACCGCACAAAATTTATATGGCTGCATCTACATGCTGTCAGCTAACCTCATGGTGCTGCAAGTATTCCTACATTCGTAACTAGGTACAATGACCACCGCAAGATGAAATTATCTTATTCGTACGTTGACTTGCTGAATGCAGTGCAGAACAATCCTGTCATGTGTGGAGGAGCAAACAAGCAGTGCAGCCGAAGGTGGAAATCAACCAAGGACTTATGAAATTATATATAATCTTCCTCAGGCAGGTCAGTATCCCCTTCGTCCAGATGATCGTGTTTTGTCATGCCGAGCTATTGATATGTGCTACTGTTTTGCAACACCGTTTAAGTATAGCTACTGTTTTCCTATCTTTTCAGATTCAGGACAATGAATATGATTTCAGGGGAACTGCACAATATGGACTCATGTTGAGTCATCTCTATTGCCTCATGTGTTTCCTGCAAATGTGTCAGCATCAGTTGCAAGATGAGGCAGCTAGGTAGCTATGGAGTTGCCAACACGCTCAAAGTGCTCGCAACATTGAGAAGAAACAAGCATGCCCAAGAAATTAATGTGTGCGCATGGAGGCCCTTTGATCAGAGAAGCATTGACCGATTTTCTTTATTTCCACACCTTCTCACAGCTTTGTATTGGTTATAGTATGGTGAATCATTGAGATGCATAAACATGCTGAACTTTTGTTCTTATGAATGTTAGTATGCATACCGTATCTTCTAAATCTTAGTTTAACGTGAGTGTCTACATCCAGTACCACATCCTCTAATTTGGTGGATGCACACAGAGAAAATAAATCTCCTTAATTTACTCCATAACCACCCTATTAAATAGGCCTAGTAACAAACCAGGCGCATGCAGTGGCCGGCGGGCACGTGCATCCTGCATGCATGGCCAGTTAGCCAAGTCCATCACTACAAAAAAAGACACATCTGTAACATTTTGGGCCGAACAAAATTTTTTTTGTCATACTTATGACACTTCTATGACGATAATTGTGACAAAACCCGGTATCATCATAGATGTGATGGGCTCCTACTTCTATGACAAAAAATCATGTCAGAAAATGGGCTTTTCGTCCTGGGCGGGCTGGAGACGCAGCTGCATGACATTCTTTGGGCCGTCCATGACGGAAAAAACCGTGGTAGAAGCGAGGGCGAGGAAAATATCAGGGTGTTCCCAGTTACGATGGGTGGACGGGGCCGAGCGATGCGCGTTTCTCTCGTACACGTACGCGCGTGTATGCGAGGCGTTGGCTCTAACTAAACCCGAGCGAGGCGTTGGGCTCTAACAGAACCCGAGCGATTGCACTGCAGGCTACGTGTTACTGAACCCGAGCGATCGATCGATGGCTGTTAACTGAACCCGATCGAGCGATTCCTTCGCTACTGCTGCTAATTGAAGCCGATCGATGCTGCCTCTAGATGAATAGTGAGTGTTGCAGGGGGTTTGGATGAACAATGAGCGGTGGGGGTGGATGAACAGGACCCCGTGGCGTTGCCTCTGGATGAACAGGACCCTGATCGATCGAGCCGGTTGGGGTTGGATGAACAGGACCCCGTGGAGGGCTGGATGAACAGGACGACCCCGTGGAGGGCTAGATGAACAGTAGACGGTGGAGGTGTGGATGAACAGTAGCCCGTGGACGGGTGGTTGAACAGGAGCCCGTGGAGAGGGGTGGTTGAACAGTAGCTAGTGGAGTAGCGCGCGGTGGAGGCTGGATGAACAGGAGCCCGTGGATGAACAGTCGCATGTGGAGGCTGGAGGAGGTCGACGGTGGATGAACAGTAGCCTGTGGAGGTTGGAGGAGGTTGACGGTAGAGATGAAAAGTATCCCGTGGACTCCCGTTTTGCGGTACGCCACAACCCTCCCGATGAACATGATCCCCGTTTCGACCGTAGCGCTCCAAAACAAGTCTGTTTCCTCCGTTTTGCGGTACGCCACACCCCTCCGGATCAACAGGACCCCGTTTCGACCGTAGGAGGTCCAACACAAGTCTGTTTCCTCCATTTTGCGATACGCCAGAACCCTCCCGATGAACAAGATCCCGTTTCGAATGTGGCCGGTCGAACACAAGGCCGTTTCCTCCATTCTGCGGTATGCCAGGCCTCGTTTCCATTGCCTGTTCCGTCCAAGCCCTCCCAATGAACACGCCGACGCATTCCATTCCAACCCAGCCGGTTGGCTCCCCATGAACACGACGACGACGATGTTTCTCCGTTCCGACCCAGCCATGTACACGAGCCCTGGTCATATGTATATATGCGCGAGTAGGCATTCGAGACCCCGCCCGTATGTACGTACGTGGCTGTATTTTCTTTCTTGCACACTGGCCGATGTACATACATGTACATGCTACGTGCGCTCCTCTACTACGACACGTGCATGCCTCTACATCGAGCAGTATGTACGTACACGTTCGCGACCAGAATGACAATGCTACGTAGGCTTCGACCAGGTGGGTCCCGACTGACAGGCACTTCCTTGCGTGCGAAGATGTAGCTGGTGGGTCCCAACAGTCAGGGGGGCGAATCGTTTTTTTGGCCCGTACGCACTTCCTTGCATGCGAAGATGTAGCTGCTGGGTCCCAGCAGTCAGGGGGGAAACTTTTTTTCGCGAAATACAGTGGCCCGTCCGGTGGGTCCCAGCTATCAGGTGGAGGAATCATTATTTTTCGTGTAATAAGGAGGCACTTCCTTGCTGCGGCCATGGACCCAGCTGTCAACCTCTCCACGTACAGTCCATGTTCGATGGAAGTCGTTCTTGACCACGTTGACCACGTCGCGCTGATAGCACCATGGCGGTGGATGACGGCGAGGCCTAGGAAGGGGACGACACGGAGCCGGGGAAGACGCAGCAGTGGATGCCCACAGGGAGAGGAGTACGAGGGTTCACTGGTTCGGCTGTGGTGTGAGGCTGCCGTTGCCGCAGAATCTGGCCAGCGGTGGGAATAGTAGGGGCGGTGAGGCCTCCGCGGCAGCACAACCGGCCACGGGAGACAAGAGCATGCGACACGACCGGCTCTGCTTTGTGCGGCTGGAGCACGAAGACCAGAGGTTGAAGAAGCACTGCGACCGTTGGATGGACATCGTACGGTCAATAGAGCTAGAATCGTTCATATTGACTAAGTTGACAAAGCCCTCTGTCCCTGTCAACTTAGTAGGCCCACAAGTCAGCCTCCCACCAAGGAGGGTCCCAGCTAGCAGGGGGAGTATTCATTTTTTTTGTGCGTAATAAGGAGGAACTTCTGGTGGGTCCGAGCTAATAGAGGGGGGAATGTTTTTTCACGAAATACGGTGGCCCAACCGGTGGGTCCCCGCTGTCAGGTGGAGGAATAATTATTTTGCGCGTAATAAGGAGGCACTTCTGATGGAAGTCTTTCCTTGACCACGTTGACCAATCCACGCCGAGAGCACCAGGGCGGTGGACGACGGTGAGGCCTAGGAAGGGGACGACACAGAGACGGGGAAGACGCGGCAGTGGAAGCCCGCACCAAGAGGAGTACGAGGGTTCACTGGTTCGTCTGCGGTGTGAGGCTGCCGTCGCCGCAGGGCCTGGCCAGCAGTGAGAATAGTAGGGGGCAGTGAGGCCTCCACAGCAATACGACAGACCACGGGAGGCAAGAGCATGCGACATGACCGGCGCTGCTTTGGGCGGCTGGAGCAAGAAGACCAGAGGTTGAAGAAGCACTACGGCCGTTGGATGGACATCGTACGGTCACTGGAGCTAGAATCGTTCATATTGACTAAGTTGACAAAGCCCTCCGTCCCTGTCAACTTAGTAGGCCCACAAGTCAGCCTCCCACCAAGGAGAGTCCTAGCTAGCAGGGGGGTATTCATTTTATTGTGCGTAATAAGGAGGCACTTCCGGTGGGTCCGAGCTGACAGAGGGGGGAACATTTTTTCCAGAAATATGGTGGACTGTCCGGTGGGTCCCAGCAGTCAGGGGGGAAACTTTTTTTCGTGAAATACAGTGGCCCGTCCGGTGGGTCCCTGCTGTTAGGTGGAGGAATAATTAGTTTGCGCGTAATAAGGAGGCACTTCCTTGCGACTGCCGTGGACCCAGCTGTCACCCTCTCCACGTACAGTACTCTTCTGATGGAAGTCGGTCGTTGACCACATTGACCATGCCGCGCCAAGAGCACCACGGCGGTGGACGACGGTGAGGCCTAGGAAGGGGATGACGCGGAGCCGGGGAAGACGCGGTAGTGGATGCCCTCGCGGAGAGGAATACGCGTCAACTTCTTTTTTTAGGGGAAGCGTCAACTTAGTAGGCCCACAAGTGTGTGGCAGAGAACTTATAGCCCATTTCCAATTTGTAAGAATGTACAACCCATTTTTGAATTCTAATAGAATTTCCTACAACCCATTTACAGTTTGTTAAAAGTACAACCCATTTTCTAGCTAGGACAACGATTAATAATTTCAACCAACCATTCAAGATAGAATTCAATAAAATCTCCCACATTTTGATGGGATCCGAAATATTTTTATCCCGAAATTTCTAGTCAGATTAAATATAAATTTGTATTACGTAAAAATCCAATGAAACATTGCATGGAAACAATTAAAAATTAAGATTTCCAAAATCCATAAATAATATTTTAGAAACTAATTTCGTGTTTGATGCATTTTTTTATAGTTACTGCCCACTTTTTATAATTACATCCCATTTATTATTTTTTAAAGCCCATTTTCCTACTAAGCCTAATGCATCCCTCCTAGGAAAGATTTGCAGCCCAGCGGGGCGGAGAATAACAAGTTGGCCTTGCGTGGGTATTCCTCAAAAAAAAGTATAGCTGGGCTAGCCATTGTCATCTTGAAAAAAATTAATATCTGAGCTGGATATCTGGCCTGGGCTAGACGGGCCATAGCCCGCCCAGTTAATACCCCGCTCTCCTCTGAACAACAAAGAAAACATCGCCAAGAAAAGCTCTATAGTGCTCACGCTTCAAAAACACAAATACCACTTGAGCTGCTTGGTCCCAGCTGTCGGCCACACCTTGTGCAATTCTCTCGTTTATATTGACTACATAGGTTGACAATGGTGTGGGACCGTGATGTCAGGAAACCAGGAGGAAGCAAAAAAAATATATAGTTGTATATAATAAGGAGGCACTTGCGTACGTACGGCTATGGCCCTAGTGGGTCCCTACTGTCATCCAGTCAAAATAAAGTCATCTCCTAAATCCTCATGTTCGTTGACCATGTTAACAATGCTCGGCGCCACGGCGAGCGCAACAACTCGAAGGACGACAGAGAGGGCCTCGCGGGCCGTATGAATAGTCTGATATAGCGCCCGCTGCTCATTCAGGAAGCCAGGATCATCGGACACCTATGAGCACCTTCGAGAGACTGAGACGGCATGAAACGGTAAGGCTGCGCTTGGAAGCTCTGGTTTATTTCACACCTGTATTAATAACATACAAGTGTAATTTACTCATCATCGGAAACAACGCGTAAGATACAGGCATAATGAAACCGAGGGCCCGAGGTCTGTAAGTAAAACCGGCGGGTTAAGCGTGTAATTTGAGAGACCAGTGTATATTTTACTAGTCGAAATTGACCAACCAAGCACTTCGCCTGAGACCATCTGCTTTTATTTACAAGCGTCAGTTATACAAGTGGTTTTGGTTGGAAAACAACGATCCAATCACGGCCTAAGATGATGAGTTGGTCGGAAGATCATATGGTTTCACGTCTAACCTACCCGACTTGTCGTATAGGCTATGAATGAAACATAAGACGATGAACTTCTTAAGCATGGAAACAACAGAAGAGGATGATCTTCTTAACAAGCAAATCACTGGCATTAGATCGACATGCAAAACAATACGAAGCATTATTCTCAGGAGGCACGGTGAACAGCTCGTGATGCCGCGTGCCACAACATTCCAAGCTCAACTTTATAATCAAACACAAGGCCTAGCATTACATAGACAATATTCAGAACAAACTCTTAACACAGGAGTATCTCAGCAGAGTAACCATTTACTTCTAAACTGAACACAGGAATAGGAAAAAATGATCGACGCTGCTCATAGCAAAGGGCGTCCCACTCAAAAATATCAAATGCATGTCTTCTGGCTAACATCAATGAGCAAATTTTTACAAGGTTTTCCAATTCCAATATATTAAACTAACGTCTTCTTGCTATCATCAATGATTAAACTTTGACAAGGTTGTCCCATTCAAAATATGTAATGCGTATGATCGTGGAGTCCTGTCGTGGCTTCTTGTACTTGTTTGGGCACGTTTTGCCCAGTGCACTCCACATGTTGTAGAATTGGCGATGCTCTCTACAGACTAGTCATGTCACCAGCGTCTACTAATACTTTGTAAAGCTTCTCGGTCATTCCTTCTATAATGTAGCGCAAACAACGACTGCTTCTTTCTGCAAAGTGGAACGACCAACTGGACCCAGTAATGCAGCAGTTTGCCTTGGACACATTGGCTCCTTTTGTGCAGTTCAACTAAAATCAAAGTCAGAATAAAACCGAGCTTTAATTTTGATATCCCTGTAAGCAACAATAGGTATAAGGGAAACAATTACTGAGAAATAACGGTTGATGACTTGTACTCACAAAAGAAAAGCATCTACTGATCTACCTTATCTTAATGGGAAACAAAGCAGGAGAGTAGAAATTCTCCATTAGTGTAATGCATTCATATTGACTGAGACATTATCTTAAGAATGCCTTGTTTCAACATGTATAAAGAACGACAAAGCAGAAAAGTACCATTCCTAAAACAATGCGACTGATTCATTTTAACAGAGACATTATCTTAACAATACCTTGGTTAAACATGTAGAAAGAACTACAAAGCAGGATAGCACCATTCCTATAACAATGCGTCTGATTCATTTTAACAGAGGAAAAGAAGGAATCAATTACTGGCCAATAAAGGAGGATGAAACATGCGGCCACAAAAATCGTAATCCCACCAATCCCTAACAAGTGTTGCAGTTTTAACTAAGATTTAGTAGTTAATTAATTCTGAGAGTGGCATTGCTTAATTTTACCAGCGACATTAGATTAACAAAAAGCATAAACAGTTCCAGCGGAGAGTGGGTGCAACAACAACATGTGCGTCCAACTACTTATAAAGGGGGTGATGAAGAGTTTTGTTGTAACAAAGAAACAAGCATCATGTCTGGGTTGGAACAATTTTTGCTCACTTAGTGGTAAAAGACAACAGTTCAATAGCTTCAATTCAACATTTATCCAAAACAGTACCAATACAAGTATCTCAAAGCACACTGCAACATCATGTGGATGAAAGTCGGTACTGACCTTTCTTGACTAAGATTTGAAATAGCTCGAGAGGAATACTAGACACATATCCCAACACATATATGGAATCTAGATCTCCTTTTGTGCAGTTCCACCAAAATTAAGCAAAGTCACCGGTGTGACATTCAAGTTGAACTGCACAAAACACTCTTAAAACATAAGTGTTTCGCGTAGCGAAGCAAAATGTCGCAATAGCAACAAGTTGAATAGATATCCTTGTTTAAACAGAGGCGAAAAAGGAATTAATTACTGGCTAATAAAGGAGGATGAAACATGCGGCCACAAAAATGGTAATCCCGCTAATCCCTAACAAGTGTTGCAGTTTTGAAGTAAGGTTCAGTAGTTAATTCTGAGAGTGGCATTGCTTAATTTCACCAGCGGCATTAGATTAACGAAAAGCATAAATAGTTCCAAGGGAGAGTGGGTGCAACAACAATATGTGCTTCCATCTACTTATAAAGGGGGTGATGCTGAATTTGTTGTAACAAAGCAACAAGCATCATGTCTGGGTTGGTCCCATTTTTGTTCACTAATTAATGGGAAAAGACAGCAATACAATAGCTTCAATTCAACATTTATTTAAAATAGTACCAAAACAAGTAGCACAACATCTCAAAGCACACTGCACATCATGTGGATGAGACCAAGATTTGAAACAACTCGCCACGAAGACTGGAAACAAATCTCGATCTCCTTTTGTGCAGTTCCACCAAAATTCAGCAAAGTCACCGGTGTGACATTCAAGTTGAGCTGCACAAAACACTCATAACACATAAGTGTTTCACGTAGCGAAGCAAAATGTCACAATAGCAACAAGTTGAATAGATAACCCTGTTTTAACAGAGGCAAAAAAGGAAACAATTACTTGCCGATAAAGGAGGATGAAACAAATGGCAACAAAAAGAAGCATCTAACTTATCTTGATGGAAAACAAAGTAGGATAGTAGCATTTCTAAAACAGTTGCATTGATTCATATTAACAAAGACATTCTCTTAGAACAACATTCACTAAAAATACAATTTACATTTAATAGTGGCATTGCTTCAATTTTCCGGCAGCATTCTTAGATTAACAACAGCAAAATAGTTGTATGGGACATGGGACATGGGACATGCCAGCACCATGTGCGTCCACACGTATAAATGGGTGATGCAGAGTATGTAGACAAGCAGCATATCTGCGTTGGTCCCATATTTGTTCTCTTCAACCTTTTTCCTATGTGAGGGCAGCAAATCTAGTCCTGCACAAACTACCCGACCCCGCAGTTTCTGGTTACCCCCTTTTTCCCTTTTCGACCAACAAAGCGGCTGGATAACCAGTCTATACTACTTTCCCTCCCTCCTTTCCTCATTGAACCACGTCCTAGATTCATGCTCCAGCCCACCGCACCCTTCTTTCCTCTTTGAACCAAGACCTAGATTCGACTACAGATCGAAAAAGATCCACATGCAGCTAGAGCAATGACGGTTTCAAAGAAACTTATACCTTAGGGTCGTCGAGATGTGGCAAGGCGTGCGGTGGGAGGCCGGATCTTCCCACACTACATACGGCAGTGAGGAAGAAGGGGTCGGTGGCCCTCCCGCACAGGCGCTGGGTGAAAGAGAACAGTGCAGCCCGCAGTAGATTTCCTCCCTCGCCGTAGGCCATAGAGTGAACGCTGCACCTCCTCCCCTTCCTGGTGCGACGGGATCCGGATGCCTCCTTCACCAGCTGTGAGGGGGGAGAGAGAGACAAGAGGCCAACACAGTCTTGTTTAGATCTGGTGAAGAGAGGGTGAGAGACTGTGAATATAGCAAACCCTAGCAAAGGAACACCGAGCCTCCAGCGTGTATATATATATGTAGTGCGGAGAGAGCGTGGAGAGTGCAAACCCTAGCGAACAAGCGCTGAGGCTCCAGCTTATATATATACTACTGTAGTATGGACTAAGCTCCGGTGCCTTAACTGCACCTGCTTTTGGCTGTATGATAGGTGAGCCAGCCACATTTTGGGCCCACCTGTCATAAACCCAAAGGCAGGTGCACTAAGTCAATGAAGCTGCGTCCATATAGTACTCATGTATACAACTAATATATAGTGGAGTGGTTTTCTTATTCTCTCCATAACAATCATTTTAAATTGTGTAAGTACGAAACGAAACTCTTTATTTAACGTACAATGAAGAAAACTACTACTACTTCTGATGAACTAACGATCCACGCGTCCTGGTCGCACTTCTTGTCCTTCACGTGCGGTACACTACCCTCCCTTAAGTGAACAACCACACATGCACCAAATTATTGGAAACATGTGAGAGTGTGTACAAATAAAGAATTTTAATTTCAATTATTGGAAAGGTTTGAGAGTATTACAAAGTTTGACTTCAGTCAAATCTAATATGAGGAGTAAATAAAAATGGAGGGCTACTACGTCCATCCGGGTTTTTAGTCCACACCATTTTTTAAATCAAAGTTAATAGCTGGACAAATAAAATTACAGGGGAGCTGGAGACAAAGTTGTGAGAAGACTTAGAAATCAATACAAAACTTATGCTCTTAGTACCAACGTCGATCCTTCTTCAAGGAAACATTTGGTTCATAGACAATTGTGTGATAAAATTGCACCAATCTGAAAGACGACTGCGTCTCCAACGCAACCAAGGTGAACTGACGAAGGATATCATCTTTGTGCCTAACAAGCAAAGAGCACAGATGGAAGACAACTTGTATTTCATTGAATATCAATCAGCTTCACCATCCAATGCAACCATGAGGCGCAACCATGAGCATCAATAGGTCATCGTGGTGATGCATCATCCATTTGGCATCCAGTTTGGGTGAGGCACCTATGAAGTTCAACAAATCCTCACTGTGGTCTGTTTCTTCTCAGTAGCTTGAGGAAGGAAGAACCACATGGCAGAGGACAGTGAGGCAGAACAACAATGGCCATCCAATTTTGTGCAGTTCCACTAAAATTGAGGAAGACATGCCCGGGTATGGAGATATGCATCGCTGTTTCCAAAAATATAAAAAAGGGATATAGTGTTGTTACTTTGTTTTACAAGATTAACAATGACATCTCAATTGTCAATAAGAATTAATGAAAAGTACACCAACAAACAGAAGCATCATGATTATCTTGATGGGAACTAAACTAGGATACCCGAGAAAAAAAGCATTTCTTCATTTAACCAGTGATACTATTAGATTAGCAGCAACAATAGGAGCATATGGACAATGACCGCACAACCACCATGTACTTTTTGTCAAAACAACATGTATACCTCCACCGAGGCATAAATCAGGACAACTTTTCGAGTGGCATTTCCTCTATAATAGTAGGTGATGCTGGACCAGCTGACGAACCCTAGCTACTATACATGGGGAGCTGGGGAGTAGTCGCATAGAAGAAAACCCGCATGCAGCGACCTGGGGAGCTGGACCAGTACAAGAAGTTATACCTCAGGTGGGCGAGATGTCGTTTAGGCGGGCGGGTGGGATCTGCCCACACGACGACAGTGAACAAGGGCGCGGAGGACCTTCGTCCGTGCCAGCGCCGGCTCCGAGAGGACGGTGCGCATCGGCTTCCTCCATCACCGACGGCGACAATGTTAACGCTGCACCTCCTCACCTCCCGCAGCGGACGGGATTCAGCCGGATCTGTGACCACCAGTGAGGAGAGAGATAGAGTGGACACTGTCATCTTGTTTTGATATGGAGAGGGTTAGAGAGCGAGACGCGAGAAACTCTATCAAACAAGAGGCTATAATGGAGTAAAAAATTCTCTCCATAGCAGTGGTTTTAAATAGAATACACACGTCCCCGGAAAAAAGAAACGAAAATTGGCGGACAATTTTTTAACGTACCAAGAAAGAAAACTCGATCAAAAACACGCCCCCGCTTCCAGGTCGCGAGAGTCGTCGCACACACACATAGACATAGACATGCATATCCGTGTTTACGTAAAATTCCATTTCCATCTCCATCTCCAATCATATTTGTCCAACTGGCACATTATTTACATTGTTAATTATATACGCAGCAATATTAACATACAACATCTCTTGTTTGCGGGTGTCCGGACCGCTGCCATGGTCGGTCCTGACCAACCCGAACCCTCTTCATCACCCGCGCGTGCTTCCTGCCCGAAACGGTCAGTGCCGCTGAAAGGGCTAGTTATCGACTAGAGGGGGGGTGAATAGGCGATTTTTTATGAAAGTCTTCAAAACATGGGAGTTTTGAAGACAAACAATAGAGGCGACACTATTCGTAAGCAGCGGAAGGTAGACTACACTAGACAAGCCATAGTCAAGTATTCAATGAAGTAAAAGCACGCAGACTATTAGCAGCTGGGTAGTAAAGATCAAGTTGAAAGATAGTATGAAGCCAATCAGAACAGGTAGTCACATAGTGAAGTCAAACAAATAATGCAAGCAGGCAATGACTTCACGAAGACAAACTGTAAGAAAAGAGAAGTGAGAGATAGAACCAGTAGCTTCAGGAGGACAGGGATTGGTTCGACCAGTTCCAGTTGCTGTGACAACTATACGTCTGGTTAGGGAGGCTGAGATTCAACTCAGAAGACCGCATCTTCACCTTATTCCCCTTGAGCTAAGGACACCTAGTCCCCGCCCAATCACTCTGGTAAGTCTTCAAGGTAGACTTCTAAACCTTCACAGACTCCGTTCACCGGCAATCCACAATGACTCTTGGATGCTCAGAACGTGACACCTAACCGGCTGGAGGATTCATAGTCCTCAAGTGTAACAAGTCTTCAGATCACGCGGACAGCAAGACTTCAGTGATGCCAAACACTCTTTGGGCTCTGGGTGGTTTGGGCTTTGTCCTCGCAAGGATTCTCTCTCAAAAGCTTCAGAGGTGGGTTGCTCTCAAATGACAAAAGCAGTGTACTAACTCTGAGCAGACAACCAATTTATGGTGTAGGGGGTGGGCTATTTATAGCCACTGGGCAACCCGACCTGATTTTCCGAAATGACCCTGGGTCACTAAGGAACTGACACGTGTCGCAACGGTCAGATTTCAAACACACGCGACAGCTTGACTTGGGCTACAAGTAAAGCCGACTCATCCGACTCTGGATAAGATTTGCTTGCATTTTCTTCGCTCGAAGACATAGGATTTGGTTGAGCATCACTTCAGCCACTCTAACTTTATTCACTTGGACCCCATTTAACAGTACGGTGGTTCCTACGACTCAACAAAGAAGAAAAGGAAACAACGAAACTACTAAGTCTTTGCGCTCCATAGTCTTCACACAATGTCTTCTGATGTCATAGTCTTCCATGTGAATAGCTTCACACATCACCATTGTCTTCAATGTCTTTACACATTTTTAGGGGTCATCTCCGGTAGGTAAACCGAATCAATGAGGGACTACTACCTGTGTTATCCTGCAATTCTCACAAACACATTAGTCCCTCAACCAGGTTTGTCGTCAATACTCCAAAACCAACTAGGGGTGGCTCCAGATGCACTTACAATCTCCCCCTTTTTGGTGATTGATGACAAACTGGTTGAAGTTTTCAACGGGGATAAAAGTTTGTGAAATTGTAAAGGATTAAGGATATTGTTTTCATAGGTGGCGAAAGGGCTCCCCCTTAATACGTCCATTTTGCATCATGCTTTTATATCAATATTTATTGCATTATGGGCTGTTATTACACATTATATATCAATACTTATGGCTATTCTCTCTTATTTTATAAGGTTTACCATGAAGAGGGGGAATGCCGACAGCTGGAATTCTAGCTGGAAAAGGAGCAAACATTGGAAACCTATTCTGCACTGCTCCAAAAATTCTGAAACTCCACGAAAATTATTTTTGGAATTAATAAGAATTATTGAGCGGAAGAAACACCTCAGGGGGCCCACACCCTCGCCAGGAGGGTGGGGGCGCGCCCACCCCTACTGGGCGTGCCCCTTGTCCCCTGGGCCCCCTGGTGGCCCTTCGGTGTCCATCTTCTGCTATATGAAGGCTTTTACCCTGGAAAAAATTGTGGGCAAGCTTACAGGATGAAACTCCACCGCCACGAGGAGGAACCTTGGCGGAACCAATCTAGAGCTCTGGCAGAGCTGTTCTGCCGGGGAAACTTCCCTCCGGGAGGGGGAAATCATCACCATCGTCATCACCAACGATCCTCCCATCGGGAGAGGGTCAATCTCCATCAAAATCTTCACCAGCACCATCTCCTCTCAAAACCCTAGTTCATCTCTTGTATCCAATCTTGTATCGAAACCACAAATTGGTACTTGTGGGTTGCTAGTAGTGTTGATTACTCATTGTAGTTGATGCTAATTGGTTTACTTGGTGGAAGATCATATGTTCAGATCCTTAATGCATATTATTACTCCTCTGATTATGAACATGAATATGTTTTGTGAGTAGTTACGTTTGTTCGTGAGGACATGGGTGAAGTCTTGCTATTAGTAGTCATGTGAATTTGGTATTCGTTCGATATTTTGATGAGATGTATGTTGTCTTTCCTCTAGTGGTGTTATGTGAACGTCGACTACATGACACTTCACCATTATTTTGGCCTAGAGGAAGGCATTGGGAAGTAATAAGTAGATGATGGGTTGCTAGAGTGACAGAAGCTTAAACCCTAGTTTATGCGTTGCTTTTTTAGGGGCTGATTTGGAATCATATATCTAATGATGTGGTTAGGTTTACCTTAATACTTATCTTGTAGTTGCGGATGCTTGCAATAGGGGGTTAATCATAAGTGGGATGCTTGTCCAAGTAAGGGCAGTACCCAAGCACCGGTCCACCCACATATCAAATTATCAAAGTACCGAACACGAATCATATGAGCCTGATGAAAACTAGCTTGACGATAATTCCCATGTGTCCTGGGGAGCTCTTTTCTCATTATATGAAATTGTCCAGGCTTATCCTTTGCTACAAAAAGGATTGGGCCACCTTGCTGTACTTTATTTACTTTCATTGCTTGTAACTCGTTACAATTTATCTTATCACAAAACTATCTGTTACCTACAGTTTTAGTGCTTGCAGAGAAAACCTTACTGAAAACCGCTTATCATTTCTTTCTGCTCCTCGTTGGGTTCAACACTCTTACTTATCGAAAGGACTACGATAGATCCCACTGCTAGGGAAAATCCTAGCAGCAGCGCGGGTTCTAGGTATATCAGTAGCGCGTGAGGCGGTGCTACTAATAAGGCACTACAACTAACTCGTAGCAGCAGCGCGTGCCCACCCGTGCTACTAATATACATGTGTTGCAGCAGCGTTCTTACCGGGAGCTCGCTACTACTAATAGTTATAGCGCGCTTCTCCAGTGCGCGCTGCTGCTACTATCACGCTGCTGCTAACTTTTCTCCACTCGCTACTGCTAATTTTAGTAGTTTTTTGTTTTTTTCTGCATATTTGTTTTGTATTTGAACAAGCTTTATAGAAGAATCTTTAGCACATACAAATGTCATCATGATACACATACAAATGCCTGCGAGACCACAAATGTAATCATAGCATATACATACAAATAGTCTCATCATAATCATCATCCAACACAGACTGGTATCTTGTCATCATCTCAAAAATAGCGATACATGCAATTCTCGAATACTTGCAACTACAATGTCATCCATCTAAACAAAGGTATAAGCGAGAAGAGCTATCACAATGAGTGAGAGCGGAACTATGCAGTACATGAGGTGGCGGTTACGAGTCCTCTCTCGCGCTAGCATGAACCTCAAGTAACTAGCTTCTCCTTCTTGTCTGCTTTTGAAGCCTTTATGGCTGGCGCCCGACAACCCATTCACTTGCGCCTGACACTCATGCCACTCGTTGTACACCCCCGGAACCTTCCCTTTGTACACGACATAGCACTTCCATCTCGCCATCAAGAAACTAGGTACCTGTTAGAGATGCATCTTCATGAAGAGGATGTACAATCATATGCAACAAAATATACAAGAGCAACACGAAAAAGAAAGGGTTCACAACTAGATGCAACATACAGTATGCAAACTAATTAACTAGAGGTACGCAGGTCATCATACGCAAACTAACAAAGTAGCGTTATGCAAGTTCGGCAGGGACCGTGGACATCACAGAGTTTCATCGATACAAAAAGTATACAAGTTGAACCGACACATATCATCATCATCAGCATCATAAATCACTAGAAGTTCCATCCTTCCATATCATCGAGGATGGACCCTAGCTTCTTGAACGACGTGAGGTCTAGACGTTGCATGCATATGCGAGTTCGGACATCAGCTCACGATATAGGGCCGTGGTGGAACATCCCCTTCTCATCGATGACTTCTTTCATGATGATCGTCGCAATGTCCCTTTGGATGCGAAAGAAGTCATCTCTAAGTTTATAATCTGCTTCTCCATTATATTCTAGCCACTTGTGGATATGATCATCATTTCTGCTTCTCATGCAAATCTTTTGGTGATCCGTGTTGAACAGAATCATGAGATGGACGATGTAGAATCCATCCTTCTTGCTTGGTTTTGGGACACGGATGCAAGAGAAGTTAGTTTTATGTGCGAAACCCATCTTCTTGTTCCTTTGTTTCCTGATCTGCATGTGGCCACCTCTAATGCGGAAGCCTTGGAGAGCATCATCTAGAATATTCATTATGTGGGTGTAGTCCTTTTTCTCGTAGTCCCTGGAAGGGTCAAAATACACGGCGTGGGAGACTTGCGGGTAAAGAACGATAAGGACGGTGCTCCCATTGCTGCGGGGAAAAGATACCTCAAATTATTCTCCATATGAGCGAGAAGGAATGATTGAAATGTACGAAAGGGTTGTCCGGAACTGACTTAGTTTGGATGATAAGGCAGGAGGACAATTTCGTGGTCCTTATTTTGTACCATGAAGTTTTGGAGGTAGTCCCTAGCAGTTTTACGCTCATAGTCGCCGAAACTCAAGAAAGACTCGTGCATGTAGTACGGATCCGCCACACAGATTTCAGAGACTTCTTCACTCTTCATGACGGAGCTCATATGTAGCGCAAAAAGGTGGACGATTGTAAAATTGAGCTGCCTTGTCAGAAACATCTCAAAGATATGGTCAAACCGTAGGAAGAACACCTCCGTGGGCCGTGTGTTGACGTAGCACTTCCCCTCAGGCACACGAGCCGCGTATGTCAGATATCCTGGATCCTTTGAGGCTAGTAGGCTTTTCTCAGTCGACAGCACACGGTCGTGTAGTCTCCTGAGATCCCCTGATAGTGCCTCTAGCGGTTTCGGCGGTAGCATCGGCTCGCCTGTGAGATGGAACATGGCCGCACCTTTCACGGGTACACGCTCTTCAGAATCCATCGTCTGGCTATTATGTGCTCTGTCTTGTTCGGGGGCAGTTATCTTCCCCGATCTCTTCCTCTCCTTTTTCTTGGGCACACCTTCCAGACCCTTCCTTAACCCCTACCCCAGGGTTCCCGAGCTAAGCACTGTACGACCCCCGACTAGTTGAGCCTGTGTTGAGGCGGCATCTTCAGGCGTGTCCTGTGAGGAATTCATGAAGAGAGACTTTTTGCAATCCTTCCAACGACCTTCCTGCCCAGGTATATCATCCATATCCTCATTTGCATTCTGATAGCCCGATTCATCATATGGTTGACTCATCATATCTATGTCATAGTCATATGCGTTTGTATTGAGGAAACCCATAGGGTCGACCTCCGTCTCATCATCCATTCTCTGTTCTACAGGACCGATTACATCAACCAGTACTATTGCACCCCCTTTATCACGTCGTCCGCCGCTCTCACCCGGCACTACAGGAGTTGGTAATTGCGTAGGCGGGGTGGTGGTCTTCGCACATGCTTGTTGATGTGTGGTTATTGGTGTGCTCTCGGCCGGCTCGAGATGAATAAGATTCTTCGGCCATAGCAGCACCCAGCCCTTGCAGCTTCCAATCCACGGCGGGGTCTCGTTGTCCTCTCCCACATGCTGTACTAGAGGAGGCAAAGCCTCGTGCCCCGAGTTCACACTGGACAAGCTAACCCTGAAGTGCCCAGCGGGGATCGGCTGGTTGTGGAACATTGGTTTCAAGGGGTTCAATGTCATCCCCTTTCCCACGTCCACCTTCTGGCCTTTGATCAAGTAGAGTATGGTGCACGGGGTTTCTTCGCCCTGCAAACACATATGTCTGTGGCATAAAACATTCGAAAGGCAACGAAAATGGAATATTCTATATATATATATATGTTGGTGCGACATGTAATTACCGTGACGGCGTCGAGCTCAGCGAAAGATGAAGGCCCACCTAGCACGCCAGAGACGGAGGATGGGCTGCTATGAGCGGGAGCGACTGTGAGAGGAGGCCTGGTTGCGTGAGCAAGTGATGGTGCGGTGTTGTTGTTGTTCATGGAGTTGCTCCCAATGAAACTGGGCATCGGGAAATCATGTACCATCTTGTTTGGATTTTCCTTCGCCCAGTTGATGATAGCTGGAACCAAGTTAGTAGCAAAATCATTTCTGCAGGCAGTTACAGCTGCATTGACTGCCCGCTGTAGCAACTCACTTTTCTCCTCGGATGTTTTTTCTGCATTCTTAGCTACTTTTTTCTCGACCGCAAGCTTCACCTTCGCGTTGATGTCTGCCTGACTAAACTTCTTTTTCTGCTTCTTGGCCTCCGGGCCCTCCTTGTAAAACACCTTCCACGTGGCGCCGTCTCCAGCGCTGTGCACACGACCATATTGCGGCCGCTGGCCCAAAGGGAGTCCCTTAAGTTTGTTCAAGGCCCGGCTAAGAGGGGTGTCCCACTTGGGCCTCATCAGAGAAGTAGGGCTTTCGGCTGCAAGCTGGTGTTGCTTCTTCTGCAGAAGGAGCGTGAACCGTTTAGGAATGTGTAGTCGACTAGATATGGAGCTAAATGTAAGGTGCTAAAAGAATAATTACCAGTAGTCTAATCAATTTCCTCGTGATCTGGTCCGTGTAAAAAACCTTTTTTTCCTTGTCCCGCTTGTAGCGGGCCCTGATGAAGTCACGCTCCAAGGGGTTGGTGAACTTCACGAAGGGGCCTGGGAGACCCGCGGCTTCATGTTCCGCGTCCTCATTATCCCATATGGGCCTTTTATCGAGGTAGCCACGGCTTCCGAGGTGATGCTTCCCCATGTTCCTTTGCTGAAGGCTCTTGAATTTCGCAGCCTTAGCCTTGGCTGCCTCGGTAGCGCAAGTCTCCTTGAACTTTTCAAACTCCTCTTCCGTAAGTGTCGGATTTTCCTCCAGAATCTTGGACAGGGGTTCCTCAGCCTCAATAGCTCGTTTCACCCTCCCTTTCCAGGAGGCCAAATCATTGCTGAACATGCCCATGGCGTGATTGTTAATCTTTTTCATCTTCAGATCATCCCACGGTTGTTCTATGTTATCATCACGGTCGGGGAACTTGAATCTCTTGTGCAACTTCGTTAGGAGCAACTGCGTCAAATGTTCTTTACTCCTTAGTCATCGTCGTTGATGCTCGCGCATTCCCGTAGGATGCATCCTACTTGGTTCCCATAGCACTTGCGAGGTTCTTCCGGCTCTAATGGCTCAAACTTGCCAAGTGCCATCTTTGTGATCACTAGTCGTCCAATCCCTAGCTTGTTAGGTTTTCGTATCCTCTGCTTCTTATGCTTCTTTTTTCGGTAGCGGCATCGGCGCCGGTACCTTCCCCGCCGGTATCTTCCCCGCTGGTACCTTCCCCGCCGGTCTCGCTGCCGCCATCGGTGCCGGCACCATTGGTGTCGATGTCGGCGTCAGTACCATCATCGAGGCCGACCTGCAAACCTTGCTTAGCAGTCAAATAGTCGAGGTACTCTTGTTCACCCTCATAATCCATCTCGTCTGCATCTTGGTCAGAAGGCCCAGTTTCTTCGTTGTTCGACATGTTTCCTATGATTAAGTCTCCTCGTTTATTTCTAAAAGTATGAAAAAAAATTGAGAAATGACATAAAAAAGAAATCTATGTGCCAGCACTCGATATGCCTACTATCTAGCACAAATCATGCCAAAATTCACGGAAAATTTCGGCATGACCTTTGCTAAAAAATGGACATATCGAGCGCCTGAAATTCACCAGAACGGAAGTGAATCAACATTCCGGCGCAACATACGCCACTTGGATCATTTACCAAAATTGAACCAGAACATCACATGTCCAAATGACATGTCCAAATTCCAAACATGACATGTCCACATATCACATGTCTAGTTAAAATTTGCATATAAATTCAGCCTACCTAAAATTTCATATAAATTCAACCTGGATAAATTGATAACTAAATAAATAACCTAATTAACCTAATTAACCCTAGCTAGTAGAGAGAGGGGGGTTACAGAGGGTGCAGAGGCGAGGAGGCAGGCCCGACGACGGCCGAGGTTGGGAGGGGAGGAAGCAAAGGAGGGAGGCGTGGCACGTCGGGGTCGGGGGCGAGCGCCGGGGTCGGGGGCTAGGACCGGGACGGGGGCGAGCGCCGGGGTCGGGGGCGAGCGCCTGGGCGCGGCGGTGCGACGGGGGACGAGAGGGTGGGGATTTGGGAGGGGGGGGGGAAGAGGCGGGATGAAGCTGAGAGAGGGAGGATTTTGGGTTAAGTGGACGTAGCAGCAACGCATTTATACCAAACACGCTACTACTAAGACAGGTAGCTATAGCGGTTTTTAAGGAAAACACTACTGCTACCTTGACTAGCTGTAGCTCTTTTTCAGTAAACCGCTACTACTATAACCAGTTTTCCTTTCTTTTATTTTCTCTCACTTTTTTTCCGAGAGCAGTGAACGAAGGGAAGGCGATATATATTGCATCATTTGACGGTTAAATATGTATACAAAATAGGAACATATATATTACATCATTGGACCCATGCATAATAATGGCTAAGTGTGTATACAAAATAGGAACATATATATATATATATATATATATATATTACATCATTTGACCGATAACATACGGTTCCTCAGCGTTGATGTTTCCGTTTTTGAGTCAGCTTCTTTCCCTTTTTGTTCGTCGAAGAATAATTGAGCCCCTCATTGTGACTTTGCCTTTTCCATGGAGTACGATTTTTCTTAGGTAATGTAGTATTGATTCTTCTTTTGACGTATACTTCATCATCATCGTCATCTTCCCTCATTGGGTTGCCGTACTGATTGTAGTCTTCCTCGTTGACGACTCCATCCATTCCAATGATGTTCCTTTTGCCTCTCCCCACGACAACATGACTGGGATTGCGCGGGTCGGTTATGAAGAAGCATTGTGTCATGTGCTTAGCGTGTACCCATGGCTCGTTTTTTGCGATAGCGTTCACGGTAGCGCTCTTGGCGTAGGGTATAGTCATGGTAGTGAAAATCCGGCTTTCTCTTTTGACATTCTTAGCCCATCTGACACGGAACATCGTCGTGTTGTGCAGTCCAGAGTAGTCAAGCTCCCAGATCTCCTCGACCCTTCCATAAAATCGTCAGTTGCACCATTGTCGCTGCCGGTCATGCATTCCATCGTCACCCCTGAGTTCTGATCATCACTGTCCGTATCTTTAGCATCCATGTAGAACGTGTATCCGTTGATATCATATGCCTGATAGGTTACGAGGTTGGGCAAGGGGCCATGTGCTAAGGCGTATATGAGCAATCCGTCCTTAGAGCCCTCCTCCGGGGGATTAGAAATAATATGCTCTTTGAACCAATGCAGGAAAATGGAGTTGTGCTCTCTAGTAACTTCGGCGTCCGTCCTGCATACCCCCCGGTCACGATACTTCTTTGCGATAATTTCTTTGTGCAGTGGCACGAAAGGATCTACCTCATCTAGGTGTTGTAGCACTACCAAGTTTTCTCTGTCAAAGTCGCTGTGTCGATCTGAGTATGCCACGTGCAGTTCCTTGCAACCGTTGCAGTGACCTTCTCCTTCGAGCCTCCCATCGTTCTTGTTAACGGGCAAACCAACACTAACACCAGGCGGCTGGTCTGTGGCATATAGAAAATTCTCACAGAAAGAGATGCACTCTTGTGTCACATAGCCCTGGATGATGCTTCCATCCGGACGGGACATGTTATGAATGAATCCTTTGATGATCCCATTCATCCTCTCAAACGGCATCATGTTATGCAGGAATGACGACCCCAAGTCTATTATGTCATCCATAATATGGACACAGAGATGCACCATCACGTCAAAGAACGTGGGCGGGAAGTACATCTCAAGCTCATTCAGTATCATAACGATCTCTTCCTGTAGCCTACGGAGCTGCTTCACACTGATCAACTTTCGAGAGATGACATCGAAAAAGTTGCAGAGACCAATAAGCGTGTCACGACGTGCTTGTCCATTATCCCTCTAAGGGCAACAGGTAGTATCTATGTCATCATCACATGACAGTCATGGGACTTCATCCTGCTGAACCTTTTCTTGTCCGTGTCTAGATATCTGCTTATCTTGCCACAATAACCGGAACTAACTTTGACTCCGGTAAGGCACTTAAAGAATTGATCGATCTCAGCCTGACTTAAGGTGAAGCAAGAAGGGGGGCAATAATCCTCTTTCTTTATTTTCTTGCCCTTCTTCTCCCGTGCCTCTGTCTCCGTCTCTGTCTCATCTGACATTTTACGGGGCGGCATGTGCAGATCTTCCCTGATTTTCAAATCTTGCAAGTCTTTTCTTGCCTTCAGCCCATCCTTGGTCTTATCCGGCATGTTCATTAGTGTTGCGAGCAAGCTCTCAAGGACATTCTTACAGATATGCATTTGATCAAGGCAATGAGGTGTATCGAGCTTGTGCCAGTACTCCAAGTCCCAGAACACAGACCTCGTCTTCCATACCTTCAGCAGCGGCTCCGGCGGCTTTCTCATCGTCTTTCCTGACGCGGGGCACTCCTTCCAGTTTTTCAATAGCTCATCGACTTCGGCACCGCTACGCTTACGTGAAGGTCCTCGATGCTCAGCTTGACCATTGAATAGATCTCCACGGTTTCTCCACGGGTCGTCCTGTTCGATCCATATTCGATACCCCATGTACACGATTTTCCCAGACCCACCATCTTTCCTTGAGGTTAGCTGCTGAGACGTCGTATCATCCATGCACCGCGTGCATCCGCAATATCCATGGCACACCTGGCCTCCGACATTCCGTAACTGAGATAGTCGTGCACCGTCGTGATCAGCGCGGCTCTCATGTAGAAATACTCGCCTTTGCTGGCGTCCCATGTCTTGGTCGGTGTTTTCCATAACGTGTCTAACTCCTCTTGAAGTAGCCCCAGATACATATTAATATTATTTCCTGGTTGTTTCGGCCCTTGAATAAGCATGCTCATGTGAATGTACTTCGACTTCATGCACAACCAGGGGGGAGGTTGTACATCCATACAAACACGGGCCATGTGCTATGGTTGGTGTTCTGGTTGCCAAATGGATTCATGCCATCGGTACACGCACCGAGCATGATGTCCCTTGCATCACATTCGAAAAACCGATAGAAGCTATTCAACGCACTCCACTGGCTTCCATCCTTGATGTGTCTCAGCTTCGGATCATGTCCATCGTCGGGCTTCTTCCTCTCCGTGTGCCAGCGCATTAGCTTTGCTTCCTTGGGATCTAAAAAATACCGCTGGAGATGGGGAGTGATCAGTAAGTACCACACAACTTTCTGGGGACATTTCTTCCCGGCCTTTTTGTATCGAGAAGCATTGCAAATCGGACATCTTGTTTTTCCGCGTGCTCCTTCCGATAAATTATGCAATCGTTGATGCATGCATGGTATCTAACGTGTGGCAGATCAAGAGGGCACACGATCTTCTTGGCCTCATCAACACTAGTAGGACAAAGATTCCCCGCGGGAAGAACATCCTTTAGGTACTTGAGATGCTCATCAAGGCTAGTGTCCATCCATTTGTTTTTAGCCTTCGTCTTCAGGAGTTGGAGTGCGAAACTCAAGCGGGTCACCTCAGGATTGCAACCATCATATAATGGAGTGTTCGAGTCTACCACCAGTTGCTCCAACTTAGCCTCCTCTCTAGAAGCAGCTCTCTCAGTACTCGTCTCCTTGCGAAGCAATGCTTGAACATGAGGGTCCCGCACGATTGAACTTAGTACCGACGAACTCTTCTACGTGGAGTCCATGTTGTTCTCTCCGCCGCCATGTCCGGCCCCTTCTCCTCCGCCATGTCCGGCCCCTTCTCCGTCGCCATGTCCGCCCCCTTCTCCACCGCCATTATCGGCCATCTCTTCATCTTGCCCCGTGTCATCATTGCCTGCCCCGTCGGCGTCCTCAACATCGTCATCCTCATCTTCAATTATCCACCGAGTATAGCCATCCATGAAACCAGTCATGAGCAGGTGCGTGATACGTCTCCGTCGTATCTATAATTTTTGATTGTTCCATGCCAATATTCTACAACTTTCATATACTTTTGGCAACTTTTTGTACTATTTTTGGGACTAACATATTGATCCAGTGCCCAGTGCCAGTTCCTGTCTGTTGCATGTTTTATGTTTCGCAGAAACCCAATAACAAACAGAATCCAAACGGGATAAAAATGGATGGAGAATTATTTTGGAATATTTGGGATTTTCCGGAGGAAGAATCAACGCGAAACGGTGTTCGGGGTGGCCACGAGACAGGGGGCGCGCCCTCCCCCCTGGGCGCACCCTGGACTCTCGTGGGACACCCGTAAGGTGGTTGACGCTCTTCTTTTGCTGCAAGAAAGCTAATTTTATGAGAAAAATCTGGGCGAAAGATTCACCCCAATCAGAGTTACGGATCTCCAGATATAAAGGAAACGGTGAAGGGGCAGAAACAGAGAACGCAGAAACAAAGAGATAGATCCAATCTAGGAGGGGCTCTCGCCCCTCCCAAGCTATGGGAGCCAAGGACCAGAGGGGAAACCCTTCTCCCATCTAGGGAGGAGGTCAAGGAAGAAGAAGAAGAAGAAGAAGGGGGCCTCTCTCCCCCTTGTTTCCGGTGGTGCCGGAGCGCTGCCGGGGGCCATCATCATCACCGCGATCTTCACCAACACCGCCGTCATCTTCACCAACATCTCCATCACCTTCCCCCATCTATATCCTGTGGTCCACTCTCCCGCAACCCGCTGTACCCTCTACTTGAACATGATGCTTTATGCTTCATATTATTATCCAATGATGTGTTGCCATCCTATGATGTCTGAGTAGATTTTCGTTGTCCTACCGGTGATTGATGAATTGCTATGATTGGTTTAATTTGCTTGTGGTTTTGTTGCTGTCCTATTGTTCCCTCCGTGTCGCGCAAGCATGAGGGAGTACCGCTGTAGGGTGTTGCAATATGTTCATGATTCACTTATAGTGGGTTGCTTGAGTGACAGAAGCATAAACCCGAGTAAGGGGATTGTTGCGTATGGGATAAAAGGGGACTTGATTCTTTAATGCTATGGTTGGGTTTTACCTTAATGATTCTTTAGTAGTTGCAGACGCTTGCTAGAGTTCCAATGATAAGTGCATATGATCCAAGAAGAGAAAGTATGTTAGCTTATGCCTCTCCGACATAAAACTTGCTATCGGTCTAGTAACGTAGTCAATTTCTTAGGGGAAATTTCACCACTCCTACCACCACTTTTCCACACTCGCTATATTTACTTTATTGCATCTTTATCTAAACAGCCCCTACTTTTTATTTACGCGTTCTTTGTTATCTTGGAAACCTATCCTATCACACCTACAAAGTACTTCTAGTTTCATACTTGTTCTAGGTAAAGCGAACATCAAGCGTGCGTAGAGTCGTATTAGTGGCAGATAGGACTTGAGAGAATATTTTTTCTACCTTTAGCTCCTCGTTGGGTTCGACACTCTTACTTATCGAAAGAGGCTACAATTATTCCGTATACTTGCGGGCTATCAAGACCTTTTTCTGGTGCCGTTGCCGGGGAGCAATAGCATGGGGTGAATATTCTCGTGTGTGCTTGTTTGCTTTATCACTAAGTAATTTTTATTTGCTATTCTTAGTTGTTTTCTATCTTTAGTAATGGGTAGGAAAAGCAAAATACAAAAAAAATTAGTTGTACCTACTGCACCAATGGTTGAAGAACCACTCAAAATCTATCACACTACTGAAGCTTTTTACTTGGATCATCTTTGATCCCTTTGTGCTCGTGCTGAAACCCAAACTAGCTTAGTTGAGGGCAAATCTTTAGATGAGCATGCTTGTTATGTGCGACACCGTACATCTGAAAAAGGGAAACTATTATGAGATCATATTCAACGTTTGCAATGCTATGCTTGGACTTTATGTGAATTATATGATGTTACTTGTTGTTCTGAAAACCCTAAGAAACACCTTCCCTACCAATGCTTGTTTAGTGATAATGGAATCGTATCTTCATATGCTAAGGGTGTTTATAATTACTATGATGTTCAACAAATTGAAGAATTTGTTGCTTTTAAGGGTGCATATGAAATTTCTTCTTTGATTTAAAAGTGTGATGCTACTCTCTACAAATCTGAAAATTTTGCCATACTTGAATATTGCTATGATAATTATGCTTCTAATGCCTATGTTAAACTATATATTGAGGCATACCCCGCTGTCCAAGAAGAGACTAATATTTTGATGGAAGCTATGGAAGAAGAAATTGATGAAACTGTGAGCTCATTGGATGAAAAAGATGATGAGGAGAGCGAAGAACAAAAGGAGGAAGAGAGGATTAGCTACCCGTGCCCACCTTCTAATGAGAGTAACTCTTCAACTCATACATTGTTGAATTCCCCTTCGTGCTTACCGAAGGATGATTGCTATAATCCCGTTGTTTCTCTTGAAATATCCCTTTTTGATGATGCTTGCAATGCTTGTGGCCAAGATGCCAATATGAATTATGCTTATGGAGATGAACTTTCTATAGTTCCTTATGTTAAACATGAAATTGTTGCTATTACACCCACACACGATAGTCCTATTATCTTTTTGAATTCTCCCAACTACACTATATCGGAGAAGTTTGTGCTTATTAAGGATTATATTGATGGGTTGCCTTTTACCGTTGCACATGATGATTTTGATGAATATAATATGCATGTGCTTGCTGCTCCTACTTGCAATTATTATGAGAGAGGAACTATATCTCGGCCTCTTTATGTTTCCAACATGATAGAATTGCAAGAAACTGCTTATACTATGCATTGGTCTTTACTTGGTGTGCATGAATTGTTCTTTTATGACATGCCGATGCATAGGAAGAGAGTTAGACTTCGTCATTGCTTGATATATGTTACTTTGTGCTCACTACTAAATTACAAATCATTGTTAATTAAAATTGGCTTTGATATACCTTGGGATCCGGGTGGATCCATTACTTGAGCACTAAATGCCTAGCTTAATGGCTTTAAAGAAAGCGCTGCTAGGGAGACAACCCGGAAGTTTTAGAGAGTCATTTATTTCTGTTGAGTGCTTTCATATAGTTTAAAAAAAAGAGGGGAACCTAAAAGCTTTTCAAAAAGGAAAGTGAAAGTGAGAAAGATAAGCATTGTTGAAGTGGGAGAGCTCCTTGAACTTTGTTCATGCTCACGGAAACTTTGTGAATCTTGATTACAGAAACTTTTCATCAAAAATAATTATCCCCTTGTACAATTCAATTATATTATAAAAATAATGTGCCAAGGTTTGCCTTTAGGATGTTTACAATGCTTGTTGGTTTGTACGGTGTAGGACAGAAACTTTGGCTGTAGTGCGCGATTTTACATTTTTAACTGGAACATCAATTGGTTCTGATTCCTTTTGCACTGTCTTGCTGTACAAATTTTTTATTGTTCCTAATTGTGGGAGAATTTTTGGGGTACCAGAAGTATGGTGGATGTTCAGATTGCTACAGACTGTTCTGTTCTTGACAGATTCTGTTTTTGATGCATAGTTTGCTTGTTTTGATGAATCTATCAATTTATATCAGTGGATTAAGCCATGAAAAAGTTATATTACAGTAGACACAATGGAAAAACAAAATATGAATTGGTTTGCAACAGTACTTAGAGTGGTGATTTGCTTTATTATACTAACGGATCTTACCGAGTTTTCTGTTAAAGTTTTGTGTGGATGAAGTGTCTAATCGAGGATGTCTCGATATGAGGAAAAGGAAGAGAGGCAAGAGCTCAAGCTTGGGGATGCCCAAGGCACCCCAAGTAAATATTCGAGGAGACTCAAGCGTCTAAGCTTGGGGATGCCCCGGAAGGCATCCCCTCTTTCTTCAACAAGTATCGATATGTTTTCGTATTCGTTTCGTTTATGCATTATGTGCAAGTCTTGGAGCGTCTTTTGCATTTAGTATTCATTTTTCTTTTATGCACCATGCTGGTATGATATAGTCCTTGGTTGATTTATAAAATGCTCATTGCACTTCACTTAAATCTTTTGAGTATGGCTTTATAGAATGCTTCATGTGCTTCACTTATATCATTTGAAGTTTGGATTGCCTGTTTCTCTTCACATAGAAAACCGCCATTTGTAGAATGCTCTTTTGCTTCACTTATATTTGTTAGAGCGTGGGCATATCTTTTGTAGAAAGAATTAAACTCTCTTGCTTCACTTATATCTATTTAGAGAGATGACATGAATTAGTCAATCACATGGTTAGTCATAAAATCCTACATAAACTTGTAGATCGCTGAATATGATATGTTTGATTCCTTGCAATAGTTTTGCGATATAAAGGTGGTGATATTAGAGTCGTGCTAGTTGAGTAATTGTGAAATTGAGAAATACTTGTGTTGAGGTTTGCAAGTCCCGTAGCATGCACGTATGGTGAACCGTTATGTAACGAAGTTGGAGCATGAGGTGTTTTTTGATTGTCTTCCTTATGAGTGGCAGTCAGGGACGAGCGATGGTCTTTTCCTACCAATCTATCCCTTTTGGGGCATGCGTAGTAGTACTTTGCTTCGAGGGCTAAGTAGACTTTTGCAATAAGTATATGAGTTCTTTATGACTAATGTGAGTTCATGGATATACGCACACTCATCCTTCCACTTTGCTAGTTTCTATTTTACTGCGCAACTTTCGCCGGTAGCATAAACCCATTATTTACCCTCCTCAAAACAGCCACCATACCTACCTATATGGCATTTCCATAGCCATTCCGAGATATATTGCCATGCAACTTTCCACCATTCCGTTTATTATGACACGTTTCATCATTTTCATATTGCTCTTTGCATGATCATGTAGTTGACATCGTATTTGTGGCAAGGCCACCTTCATAATTTTCATATATGCCACTCTTGATTCATTGCATATCCCGGTACACCGCCGGAGGCATTCATATAGAGTCATATTTTGTTCTAGCTTTGAGTTGTAATTCTTGAGTTGTAAATCCATAAAAGTGTGATGATCTTCATTATTAGAGCATTGTCCCAGTGAGGAAAGGATGATGAAGACTATCCCCCACAAGTCGGGATGGGACTTCGGACTTTATAAAAATAAAAGATGCCAAAGAAGCCCACGAAAAAAAGAAAAAAAGAGAAAGGAAAAAAAGGGAAAGAAAAAAAAGGAAAAAAGAGAAAAAAATAAAATGAGAGAAAAAGAGAGAAGGGACAATTGCTACTATCTCTTTTTCCACACTTGTGCTTCAAAGTAGCACCATGATCTTCATGATAGAGAGTCTCCTATGTTGTCACTTTCATATACTAGTGGGAATTTTTCATTATAGAACTTGGCTTGTATATTCCAATGACGGGCTTCCTCAAAATGCCCTAGGTCTTCGTGAGCAAGCAAGTTGGATGCACACCCACTTAGTTTCTTTTGTTGAGCTTTCATATATTTATAGCTCTAGTTCATCCGTTGCATGGCAATCCCTACTCACTCACATTGATATCTATTGATAGGCATCTCCATAGCCGTTGATACGCCTAGTTGATGTGAGACTATCTTCTCCCACTTTTTGTCCTCACAACGACCACAATAGACCACCATAGTGCTATGTCCATGGCTTGCGTTCATGTATTGCGTAAGAGTTGAAAAAAGCTGAAGCGCGTTAAAAAGTATGAACCAATTGCTTGGCTCGTCATCGGGGTTGTGCATGATGGGAGCATTTTGTGTGACGAAGATGGAGCATAGCCAGACTATATGATTTTGTAGGGATGAGCTTTCTTTGGCTATGTTATTTCGATAAGACATAATTGCTTGGTTGGTATGCTTGAAGTATTATTGTTTTTATGTCAAATGATAGACTATTGCCTTGAATCACTCATGTCTTAATATTCATGCCATGATTAGACACATGATCAAGATTACGCTAGGTAGCATTCCACATAAAAAATTATCTTTTTTATCATTTACCTACTCGAGGACGAGCAGGAATTAAGCTTGGGGATGCTGATATGTCTCCGTCATATCTATAATTTTTGATTGTTCCATGCCAATATTCTACAACTTTCATATACTTTTGGCAACTTTTTATACTATTTTTGGGACTAACATATTGATCCAGTGCCCATTGCCAGTTCCTGTCTGTTGCATGTTTTATGTTTCGCAGAAACCCAATATCAAACGGAATCCAAACAGGATAAAAACGTATGAAGAATTATTTTTGAATATTTGGGATTTTCCGGAGGAAGAATCAACACGAAACGGTGTACGGGTTGGACACGAGATAGGGGGACGCGCCCTCCCCCCTGGGCGCGCCCTGGACTCTCATGGGCCACCCATAAGGCGGTTGACGCTCTTCTTTTGCCGCAAGAAAGCTAATTTTATGAGAAAAATCTGGGCGAAAGATTCACCCCAATCGGAGTTACGGATCTCCTGATATAAAGGAATCGGTGAAGGGGAGAAACAGAGAACACAGAAACAGAGAGATAGATCCAATCTTGTAGGGGCTCTCGCCCCTCCCAAGCCATGGGAGACAAGGACCAGAGGGGAAACCCTTCTCCCATCTAGGGAGGAGGTCAAGGAAGAAGAAGAAGAAGAAGAAGAAGGGGGCCTCTCTCCCCCTTGCTTCTGGTGGCGCCGGAGCGCTACCGGGGGCCATCATCATCACCGCGATCTTCACCAACACCGCCGTCATCTTCACCAACATCTCCATCACCTTCCCCCATCTATATCCAGTGGTCCACTCTCCCGCAACCCGCTGTACCCTCTACTTGAACATGGTGCTTTATGCTTCATATTATTATCCAATGATGTGTTGCCATCCTATGATGTCTGAGTAGATTTTCATTGTCCTACCGGTGATTGATGAACTGCTATGATTGGTTTAATTTGCTTGTGGTTATGTTGCTGTCCTATTGTGCCCTCTGTGTCATGCAAGCGTGAGGGAGTACCGCTGTAGGGTGTTGCAATATGTTCATGATTCGCTTATAGTGGGTTGCTTGAGTGACAGAAGCATAAACCCGAGTAAGGGGATTGTTGCGTATGGGATAAAAGGGGACTTGGTGCTTTAATGCTATGGTTGGGTTTTACCTTAATGAATCTTTAGTAGTTGCGGACGCTTGCTAGAGTTCCAATCATAAGTGCATATGATCCAAGAAGAGAAAGTATGTTAGCTTATGCCTCTCCCACATAAAACTTGCTATTGGTCTAGTAACGTAGTCAATTGCTTAGGGGAAATTTCACCACTCCTACCACCACTTTTCCACACTCGCTATATTTACTTTATTGCATCTTTATCTAAACAGCCCCTACTTTTTATTTACGCGTTCTTTGTTATCTTGCAAACCTATCCTATCACACCTACAAAGTACTTCTAGTTTCATACTTGTTCTAGGTAAAGTGAACGTCAAGCGTGCGTAGAGTCGTATCAGTGGCAGGTAGGACTTGAGAGAATAATTATTCTACCTTTATCTCCTCGTTCGGTTCGACACTCTTACTTATCGAAAGAGGCTACAATTATTTCGTATACTTGCGGGCTATCAGTGCGCTTCGACACGACCATCGTCATGGGGGTCGAGCCAAACTATTCCTTTGCATTTTCGACACGGACATAAAACCTCTGTCCGGTTATTTTCTTTCATGTCCTGCACTGCCGACCGCAACCACCTGTCCACCATCGTTCCATTGACCATCGTGAACTCTGCACGGTAATAATAAACAAATTGATTATAAAAATGTGTGCATGCATCAAAGTCATACAAAAATTCGGCATGACCTTCCCTAAAAATAGGACATATATAGATCTAGAGTTTGCCCGGAATTCGCCGAAACGGAAATAAATCGACATTTCGGCAAAACATAGGCAACTCAAAAGCACAATTTGGCGTCAACTCATGCCACACACACAATTTCCATCATATCTCCCAACTATCATATCACACACACATAAACATATTTCCATTTTGCAAAAGCATGAAATTTTAATCACCTCTATCTCGAGATCGAGGACACGGTGGAGATGATGATGTAGGGAGATCAAAAGTGCACAAAGCTCTTCTTGACAAAGATAGATCTAGTTAGGGGGCAAATAGGTCACTTAACTAAATGATACATCTACCTAGCTAGCTAATTTGGGAGGAGACAACTTCAACTAGTGGAGGGGGAAGGAAAAAGAGAAAGGAGATGCATTAATGGAGGTGGTGTAGTTAGCTAGGAGTAATGAAGAGAGAGAAAGGTAGGTAGGAGAGGGAGAGTAATGGGGGAGAAGTATTGAGGAAGAAGAAGAGTGAGAGAGGGAGGATGTGGGGGGTAGGGGAAAGGGAAGAGAGGAGATGGGGGAGGGGAGGGAGGGTGGGGAAAGGTGGTGGGCTGGTGCGGCTTAGCAGTAGCGCGGGTGGTAAAACGCGCCGCTGATAATAAATTAGCAGCAGCGCGCTTCCCACACAAGTGCTACTGCTAACTGGGACCAACAGTATGCCCAATTTGAAAATTAGCAGCAACAATCTCAGCAAAAGCGCGTTGCTACTAAAGCTTTAGCAGTAGCGCGGGTCGGTACAACACGCTGCTGCTGAATGTAGGTTAATGGACATTGTTGGTCGATATTTGTAGCAGTGCGGGTTGCACCAAGCGCGCTACTGCTAACTCCGTTTCAGTAGCGAGTTTTGAGCGCACGCGCTACTGATAATTAGCAGTAGCACCTCTTTTTGAGCCGCGCTACTGCTAAGATTCTGTGTATAAGGTTTTCCCTAGTAGTGTCCCCTACAATTGTGGGTCATCAAGACTCTTTTCTGGCGCCGTTGCCGGGTTGTGTAGCGCTTTTGGTGAGTGGAACTTGGTAAGGAAACATTTATATAGTGTGCTGAAATTTTCTGTTACTTGTCGCTATGGAAACTAATCCTTTGAGGGGCTTGTTCGGGGTATCTTCACCTCGACCAGAAGAGAAGAGTTGCTCCTCAACCTACTGAACCTATTGAAAATATTTACTTTGAGATTCCTTCGGGTATGATAGAGAAACTGCTAGCTAATCCATTTGCACGAGATGGAACATTGCATCCCGATTTAGACCTTATCTTTGTGGATGAAGTTTGTGGATTATTTAAGCTTGCAAGTATTCTAGATGATGTTGTCAAAAGGAAGGTGTTGGTGTCAAAACCGGCGGATCTCGAGTAGTGGGTCCCGAACTATGCGTCTAGGAGGATGGTAACAGGAGACAAGGGGCACAATGTTTTTACCCAGGTTCGGGCCCTCTCGATGGAGGTAAAACCCTACTCCTGCTTGATTGATATTGATGGTATGGGTAGTACAAGAGTAGATCTACTACGAGATCAGAGAGGCTAAACCCTAGAAGCTAGCCTATGGTATGATTGTTTTTCGTCCTACGGACTAAAACCCTCCGGTTTATATAGACATCGAAGAGGGCTAGGGTTACACAGAGTCGGTTACAATGGGAGGAGATCTACATATCCGTATCGCCAAGCTTGCCTTCCATGCCAAGGAAAGTCCCATCCAGACACGGGACGAAGTCTTCAATCTTGTATCTTCATAGTCCAGGAGTCCGGCCAAAGGTTATAGTCTGGTCATCCGGACACCCCCTAATCCGGGACTCCCTCAGTAGCCCCTGAACCAAGCTTCAATGACGACGAGTCCGGCGCGCCAATTGTTTTCGACATTGCAAGGAGGGTTCCTCCTCCGAATACTTCATAGAAGATTTTGAACACAAGGATAGTGTCCGGCTCTGCAAAATAAGTTCCACAGACCATCATAGAGAGAATAATATTTGTACAAATCTAATCTGCTGATGTATTCCGTAGCATGACATCATGCCATGGCCAAGCCTTCATTCGAATTGTTTTACTGTCCCACCTCAGCGCGTTTAGCGAGGCGGTTTCCTTGGCACGTCTTGTCAAAGCAGAGATCATGTCCCCTTATTCTGGGATTCTCATCAATACGGGCGTGGGTAACCCAACCGCGCCATTAATCACGACGCTTGGGAGATAAGTGAGTTTAACAAGGCTTGGTGGGGGTACATAGTTTCGTCCGCCCATATAAGGGGATAAGGATCCACTCTTACCGTTTACGCCTTCTTCCTCCTTTGCTTATCCATCCCCGCGCACTCGAGCTCCAGCAACCAAGTCCGCACATCCCACCTCAACCTTCTCCAGCCATGTCCGGAGCGGGAGGCAGGTGGATGGCCTCCTCTGTTATGGAGGGGCACATCAAAAAGTCGAGGAAGGCTGGATACTTGTCCAACGACATTGTGCACCGGCTTCCAGACGAGGGGCAGCTCATTCCCACCCCCAGGCCCCATGAGAGGGTGGTGTTCCTCCCCCATTTCCTCCACGGACTTGGCTTCCCACTCCACCCATTTGTCCGGGGGCTCATGTTCTACTATGGCCTGGATTTCCACGATATGGCCCCAAACTTCATCCTCAACATCTCGGCGTTTATCGTCGTGTGCGAGGCCTTCCTCCGCATCAAGCCCCACTTCTGCTTATGGCTGAAGATCTTCAATGTCAAGCCGAAGGTAGTGGGCGGCCAGCAGGCGGAGTGCGGAGGCGCCATGGTGGGCAAGATGGCCAACATCACATGGCTTGAGGGCTCCTTTATGGAAACCATCAAAGGGTGGCAATCGGGGTGGTTCTACATCACCGAGCCGCGTGACCCTGAATGGGCAGCGGCCCCCGAATTCCGATCTGGCATCCCCACAAGGCTCACCTCCTGGAAAGAGATGTGCCTGTCGTGGGGTAATTCGGCAAAGCTGACCAGACTCCAAACCTGCGTCAAAGACCTGATTGACAAGAAGGTTAAACTTGTCACCGTAGTCCAGGTCATGCTCTTCCGCCGGATCCTCCCGTGTCAACGACGGGCTTTCAACTTGTGGGAATTCGACCCGGCCCAGCACCAAACTTTGTCCAGGCTCTTTGACACAATGCACGAAGATGCCTGGAAGGTGCTATTCAAGGGCTCCGAGGTTCACCCTCCCATTATCGAGGATCGCGGATTCTGCGCGAAGCGCCAAGCCAACGCAGTAAGCTTATTTTACCCACTACAGGATACTTGTTTTCCATAGTTTGACTCTATGCGGGATCTAAGCTCCCATTCCTTTAAGAGGACTGGCAGAAGAAGTCCGGACAGATCGACTGTCCGGCTTCTTTGCCCGAAGACCCAACAGATGCCCGCTTGGCAAAGCTGCTGGTCCCGGCACCTTACGTGGTGCCGGAGAAGAAGGCCAAGAAGAAGGCCACGGGAACTCGAAAGAGTTCCCGGCGCCTGGTAGTGTCGGATTCCTCGTCTAATGACTCCGAAGCGCACTCCTCCCACGAAGGCGAGGAGGAGGAAGAAGAGGCCTCTCCCCCTCCAACGGGGGGAGGAAAGAAAAGGAAGGCCACCCCAACTAGGGGGGCGGAGGGTCCAAGAAGGGAAAAACCCTTCTCCCGAACTACTCCACGAACACCAACGACAGCAAAGAGGAGTGGCCATCCAGGGCCAAGCCCCTGGCAAAATCGTAAGTATCCGGATACCAGAATAACTCATGGTGTTCCTTTACTGCACAGTATCTTCTAACACCGAACATAATCATGCAGACCGCCCAAGGCCCAGCTCAACGCTTCGTCGAGCGGATCCCTGGATTCGTCGAATGTGAATAGTCTTTCACTCCCGACTGCTACCTCCCCTCGCCCTACGGACGACGCCGAGGTGGAGTCACAAAAGAGGATGAGCCAGGAGGAGGTAGCCCCGGAGGCGCCGCAAGGCGACCTTCCGGATTCTAGGCGCAAAGGGGATAAAACCCCAAAGGGATCTAAGTCCGGCCCCGGGCCGGACACCACACCGGAACCTTCAGTGGTTCCGGAGTCCGGCAGGCGGCCCCTTCGTAAGAAGGGCAAGCCTACGACACCGGTGACCTCTGTCCAACCGAAGGCACCGATAATTTGCTGGAGGTGCTCAACGGCGCCTCCATCGACGAGGAGCACCGCACTATTATTAGTGTAGTGATCCAGAAGGTTCAGTCCGCCAAGAGCGGGCTGACAGAAGCCTGTGCCAGCCTTCTAACAGGCTTCGAGGTATGTATTTAAGATATGTAAAAATATTACCGCATAGACAGTAGCCCCTGATGCTCAGTTTGGTGTTCGGAAAGAAAAACTGGACTGAGGATCTAAAAAGATATACGCAAGAGTCTAACATAAGTATGTCAATATGGGAATGCAGGCTGCGCTGTTGACCTCTGCCGCACTGACTGCGGAGGTCGATGCATTGAAGCAAAGCCTCGAGCGGTCCGAGAACGAGCTCGGCCTTGCCAAGAAGCAGCTCGAGGACAAGGAAGGTAAGTAGTACCTTATGAAAGTATATGAAAATACCTGGTTGCAAATAATGACAGGACCAACGTGAGTGTTATAGGGGCCACAACCGAGGTGGCGACCCTGAAGGAAGCGCTGTCCAAGGCCGAATACAATGCGGCCATGGAGCACACTGAGCGAGAAAAGCAGGAGGCGCAGGTGGCGGAGGTGCGGCAAGAGCTCCATGCTCTTGTGAAGAAACATGAGAGATTGGAGCTTGACTCAAAGACTCGACAGTCCGAGCTTGCCTCGGCCCTTGAGAGCGCCAAATCCGCCAAGGCCGAAGCCCAAAAAGCTCTGCAGGAAATTGAGGCAATGAAGAAGATAGCGGCGGGTAAGGCATTCTTTATGCAAAGCAAGCACGTGAAAGTGAATTACTTGTTACTTACCCGAGTCCGGAGCTCTCCAGGAGCATTCGCAGATCTGCCCCACAGTGTGTCCGATTATGCCGCATTCTACTGAGCCGAGGAAGGGAGCTTTACGGAGAAGGTGTTCTGGTCCCAGTATGTTGAGGCCGAACACCCGATGCCCTTGAGCGACCAGCTGAAGCAACTGGTCGAGCTCCATAAGGTAGCCGAACAGGCCATGAAGGGCCTTATAGTCCGGCTATGGCCTGGGGAGGTCATGACCGGGAGCTACTTTGGGCTGGTGAGGCGGCTGGTGGATGCCTGTCCACGGCTTGAGGTCATCAAGCGCTCCGTGTGCATCGAACGCGCCCTTAGGGCCCTTGCCCGTGCTAAAGTACATTGGGGCAAGCTGGATGCTCAGAAGCTAGTGATAGATGGGCCACCGGAGGGGAAGGAGCATCGCAGGCCCGAGGTGTATTATGAGGGCGTCCTGAAGGGTGCCCGCCTTGTGGCGAATGAATGTTCCAAAGATGTAATATTTGAATAAACTCGCTCGTGTTTATCCTATGCGCTGAAAACTTGTACGTGTGCGCTAAGCAACGCTTTTTGAATTTAAAATATTACCTTCTGTGCGGCCGTTTATTAAATCTGAGAGATGCGAGTCGTCGGCTTCTGCCCCCATGCCATGAGTGCTGGGGTGTTCGGGATAAACCTGAGCACTCTTGTTCCCATTCTTGGGTCCTTCGAGGGAGGCGCTCAGCACAACAAACAAGGCAATCAGACTATAATGCTGTATCACTCTCACTTAGCCATAGAATTCTATAATTTTAAATTTTGGCGAAGCCCCTAGTATTCGGAAGACCGAGTTTGGGGCGCTATCCACGCCTAGGCCGGACAAAGCCAGCTCCTCGCTCTAAGCGGCATAAGTCTTTAGGGACTCGAAAACCTCTCGAACAGCGACCGGCTCTCGCCCTATCATGACGGTCAGTTTTAGCTTTCTCTACTGAGGTGCTTAACCCAGCTCAACTGGGGCACAATCGCAGTAGTTCTCCCAGCGCTACCTTAGCCGATATAACGGAACGTAAGGTACCAAAACATGGGAGCCGGGCAAACCCAACTATTGACCCAAGACATGATTCGGAGCCGATGCATATAATGCTATAAGTTCGGGGTGCCGCACTCGTGAGAGTGTTCGGACTTCTCACACCATATTCTGGGGTACTTAAGCCCCTGGTGTATTGGCCGTACCAAAGTGTACGGTTGCATAATGTCATAACTGAACATATTTACATAAAAAGTGAATGCAATAACAGACAAGAGCTATGTATTGTTTATTAAAAGGCTGATGTGAAAGCAGAACGATACAAATAGTGTGATAAGAAAGAGATGGGATTATTTGACATGTCCCCCTCCAGGGGCAAGCTGCGAGACTTTATGTAAGATAGGTATTTAGCTCGTTATAGAGACCACCTGGACATTCGACATAGCTTGCTGCCTCCCTGGCTGTTGCATCGTGTGTTCGGCGATTATACTGCCGGACAGGCCTTCTGGAGAATGGAGTCCTGAAAGTAAGAAAAAAGAAATGACAAAATTTGGAGCCCCTAGTGCGGTTGAGCCGCACGTGGGGCGTGCCATGGTTGTGCCCCTCCCCTTATGCCCATGGTACTTCCAGAGTGTAATTATGTACGCGTAATGCTGGTTTTACAATTTCCCGAGGGCTGGGGTCGGGGCCGCACTGCTATGCTTGCTCCTAAGGTGCCAGGCGGTCTTTTCGTAGGTTACTCCGGGCACGCTTGACGGTGTCCGGACTTTTAATAGCCGGACTAGAGCGTTGCCTTGAGAGGCTACTTTGTACTTCCGCCGCGAGGGCCACCGTATGCTCCTCCGTTCAGAGAGAGCGTTCGGTGTTTCCATTGACCGTAATGACTCTTCAAGGGCCTGGCATCTCGAGCTTGAGGTATGCGTAGCGCGGCACCGCATTGAACTTCGCAAATGCGGTTCATCCGAGCAGGGCGTGATAGCCACTCCGGAACGGGACTATGTCGAAGATTAACTCCTCGCTTCAGAAATTATCCGGGGATCCGAAGACCACTTCCAGTGTAACTGAGCCTGTACAGTTGGCCTCTACACCTGGTATGACGCCTTTAAAGGTCGTCTTTGTGGGTTTAATCCTTGAGGGATCTATGCCCATTTTTCGCACTGTATCCTGATAAAGCAGGTTCAGGCTGCTGCCGCCGTCCATAAGGACTCTAGTGAGGTGAAATCCGTCAATGATTGGGTCTAGAACCAATGCGGTGAATCCGCCGTGGCGGATGCTAGTGGGGTGGTCCCTTCGATCGAAAGTGATCGGGCAGGAGGACCATGGGTTGAACTTTGGGGCGACTGGCTCCAACGCGTATACGTCCCTGAGTGCATGCTTCCGTTCCCTTTTAGGGATGTGGGTTGCGTATATCATGTTCACCGTCCGCACTTGTGGGGGAAAGCCCTTCTGTCCCCTATTGTTCGGCGGCCGGGGCTCCTCCTCGTCATCGCTATGCAGCCCCTTGTCTCTGTTTTCGGCGCTTAACTTGCCTGCCTGCTTGAACACCCAACAATCCCTGTTGGTGTGATTGGCTGGTTTTTCGGGGGTGCCGTGTATCTGGCACAAGCGATCGAGTATTCGGTCCAAATTGGACGGGCCCGGAGTACTTCTTTTGAATGGCTTTTTCCGCTGACCGGGTTTAGAGCCTCGGAATCCGGCGTTAACTGTCGTATCCTCCGTATTGTCGCTGTTAATGCAGTGCTTGTGTTTGTTGCGACGTGACCTGCCATTGTTGTCCTTGGTATCCGAATTACCAGGGCTCTTGGTCATGTTATTACTACGAGCTAGCCAGCTGTCTTCTCCCGCGCAAAAGCGGGTCATGAGTGTTGTGAGGGCTGCCATGGATTTCGGCTTTTCCTGTCCTAGGTGCCGGGCAAGCCATTCGTCACGGATGTTATGTTTGAAGGCTGCGAGGGCCTCTGCATCCGGACAGTCGACTATTTGATTTTTCTTGGTTAGGAACCGTGTCCAGAATTGTCTGGCCGATTCATCTGGCTGCTGAATGATGTGGCTTAGGTCATCGGCGTCTGGTGGTCGCACATAGGTGCCCTGGAAATTGTCGAGGAATGCGGCTTCCAGGTCCTCCCAGCAACCAATTGACTCTGCTGGCAAGCTGTTAAGCCAATGCCGAGCTGGTCCTTTAAGCTTGAGTGGGAGGTATTTGATAGCGTGTAGATCATCACCGCGGGCCATGTGGATATGAAGAAGATAGTCCTCGATCCATACCGCAGGATCTGTTGTGCCATCGTATGATTCGATGTTTACGGGTTTAAAACCCTCGGGGATTTGATGATCCATTACTTCATCTGTGAAGCATAGTGGGTGTGCGGCGCCTCTGTACTGGGCTATATCACGACGTAGCTCAAATGAGCTTTGTCTGCTGTGTTCGGCCTGGCCGTATTTGCCATATCCGGCATGACGGTTATCGTCACGTGTCGTGGGGCGCCCACGCGATCCGTAGATCGATCTTGTTTGCCTTGCCTTGTCCTCCAATATTTCTTGCAGGTCTGGCACATTTCCCCGTGCCTTGGTATAGCGGCACCGGGGTGCGGCTTGAATTGATGGCCGAGAGGCCTCTCTGTCACGACCACGAGGTGGCCGATCGGCCGCGTTGTGCGCTGTTGATGTAGGTTTAGTTGCTTCCTCCTCTAATCGGGGTAGCAGCCTGCGCTTTGGGTAGCTCTTGGAGGGGCGTTCGAGTTCATACTCCTCGGCCGCAAGGACTTCAGTCCATCGGTCGGCTAGCAAGTCTTGGTCAGCTCTAAGCTGCTACTGTTTTTTCTTGAGGCTGCTTGTCGTGGCCATAAGACTGCGTTTGAAACTCTCTTGTTCGACGGGATCCTCAGGCACGACAAATTCGTCGTCGTCGAGGCTTGCCTCGTCTTCGGAGGGAGGCATGTAATTATCGTCCTCGTCCTCTCGGTCTGCCGCTCTCTCATGAGGGCTGGCTTCTCCATCCTCCTGTGCCGAATCCTGCTGGAGGGGGTTGTCTTCGGCACTATCCGGGGTGTTATTATCTCTCGTGCCGGAATTGCCGTTTTTGCTATGGCCGGATTTAGAGCGGCGCCGCTGACGCCGGCGCTTAGGCTGCTTCTTGGAGGGGCCATCCTCCGTTGTTCCATCACCATTCCCTTCTTTTGGGGTGTCCACCATGTATATGTCATATGACGAGGTGGCCTTCCAGTGCCCTAGAGGCGCTGGGTCTTGGTCGTCTCCTGCATCGGCGTCCATACCGTCGAACAAGTGGCTACGGAGTCGAAGTCGAGCATGTCGGTTAAATCATCGATAGTGGCTACGGAGTGGGTGGTGGGTGGGCTTTGAATTTCTTCGTCATCCGCATCCCAACCTTGCTGACCGTAGTCCGGCCAGGGCTCTCCTCATAAAGAGAGAGACTTTAGTGAATTCAGAATGTCGCCAAAGGGCGAGCGCTGAAAGATGTCTGCGGCAGCGAACTCCATGATCGGCGCCTAATCGGGTTCGATCGGCAGGGGCACGGAAGGTTCGGAGTCCGGATAGGAGTCCGGCACCTTGGAGTCGCGAGCTTCGCGAAGGATAAGGCTGGTGTTCGTCTCGATCACCGTAGAGATTGCAGCCCCCGAGGCGGTGTCCAGCCACCCATCCTTGATTAGCGCAGTTGGCTCCAATCTAAGGGTCGGAGCGGACTCTGGGGCGGCCTCCTGGGCACTGTTCGGCGGCAGAGCTAGATCATGCCCATCGTGACTGTGCGGCGCGCTCAGCTGTGGCTCGAACCCATCGAAGATCAAGTCTCCGCGGATGTCAGTCGTGTAGTTCAAACTTCCAAATCTGACCTGATGGCCAGGGGCGTAGCTTTTGATCTGTTCCAGACGGCCAAGCGAATTGGCCCACAGTGCAAAGCTGCCGAATACGAAGATCTGTCCGGGGAGAAAGGTCTCACCCTGGACCGCGTCGTTGTTGATGATCGGAGGAGCCATCGGGCCTAAAGATGACGACACAAAGGAACTCTCAATGAAAGCACCAATGTTGGTGTCAAAACCGGTGGATCTCGGGTAGGGGGTCCCAAACTGTGCGTCTAGGCGGATGTTAATAGGAGACAAGGGACACAATGTTTTTACCCAGGTTCGGGCCCTCTCGATGGAGGTAAAACCCTACTCTTTCTTGATTAATATTGATGGTATGGGTAGTACAAGAGTAGATCTACCACGAGATCAGGGAGGCTAAACCCTAGAAGCTAGCCTATGGTATGATTCTTTTTTTTTCCTACGGACTAAAACCCTCCGGTTTATATAGACACCGGAGAGGGCTAGGGTTACATAGAGTCGGTTACAATGGGAGGAGATATACATATCTGTATCACCAAGCTTGCCTTCACGCCAAGGAAAGTCCCATCCGGACATGGGACGAAGTCTTCAATTTTGTATCTTCATAGTCCAGGAGTCCGGCCAAAGGTTATAGTCCGGTCATCCGGAGACCCCTCCTAATCCGGGACTCCCTCAGAAGGTCTTCCCTTTATCTTTGAAGGGAGATGCATTGACATGGTATAGGCTATGTGATGATACGGGATCTTGGAATTGTAAACGATTGAAGTTGGAATTTCACCAGAAGTTCTATCCTATGCATCTTGTTCATCGTGATCGTAATTACATATATAATTTCTGGCCTCGCAAAGGAGAAAGCATCGCTCAAGCTTGGGGGAGGCTTAAGTCAATGTTATATTCATGCCCCAATCATGAGCTCTCCAGAGAAATGATTATTCGAAATTTTTATGCTCAGCTTTCTCTCAATGATCGCAACATGCTCGATACTTCCTGTGCTAGTTCTTATATGATGAAGTCTATTGAATTCAAATGGGACTTATTGGAAAGAATCAAACGCAACTCTGAAGATTGGGGTTCCGACGATGGTAAGGAGTCGGGTATGACACCTAAGTTTGATTGTGTTACATCTTTTATGGATACCGATGCTTTTCGTGGATTTAGCACTAAATATGGACTTGACTCTAAGATAGTAGCTTCTTTCTGTGAATCTTTTGCTACTCACGTTGATCTCCCTAAGGAGAAGTGGTTTAAATATAATCCTCCCGTTGAAGTAAAAGTAGTTGCACCTATTACACTTGAAGAAAAGACTGTCAATTATAGTGATCCTATTGTTCCTACTACTTATGTTGAGAAACCTCCTTTTCATGTTAGGATAAAGGATAATGCTAAAACTTCGACTGTTGTTCGTAAGAGTAATACTAGGACTTATACACCTCCTGCGCAAATCGAAGTTGAACCTAGTATTGCTATGGTTAAAGATCTCTTGGATGATGATTTAGATGGGCATGTTATTTATTTCTGTGGTGAGACTGCTAATATTGCTAGACCCAATACTAAGATACATAGACTTGTTGTAGGCATGCCTGTTATTTCTGTTAAAATAGGAGATCATTGTTATCATGGATTATGCGATATGGGTGCTAGTGCTATTGCAATACCTATTTCCTTATACAATGAGATTATGCATGATATTGCACCTGCTGAGTTAGAAGATATTGATGTCACTATTAGCTTGCCAATAGAGATACTATTACACCATTTGGAATTGTTAGAGATGTTGAAGTCTTGTGTGGGAAAGTTAAATATCCTGCTGATTTTCTTGTTCTTGGTTCCCCACAATATGACTTTTGTCCCATTATATTTGGCAGACCCTTCTTGAACACTGTTAATGCTAAGATTGATTGTGAAAAGGGATGTTGTTACAATTGGCTTGGGGGATATGAAACATGAGTTTAATTTTTCTAAATTTCGTAGACAACCCCGTGTTAAAGAACTGCCTAGTAAGGATGAGATTACTGGTCTTGCTTCTATTGCCGTGCCTCCTACTGATCCATTAGAACAATATTTCCTAGACCATGAAAATGATATTTTATGAAAGAAAGAAGGGAAATAGATGAAGTGTTCCTTAAACAGGAACCTATTCTGAAACACAACCTTCCCGTTGAAATTGTTGGGGATCCCCCTCCACCCAAGGGTGATCCCGTGTTTGAACTCAAACCATTACCTGATAATCTTAAGTATGCTTATCTTGATGAAAGAAAATATATCCTGTTATTATTAGTGCTAACCTTTTAGAACAAGAAGAAGAAATATTATTGAAAACTCTGAAGAAGCACCGTGCCGCTATCGGATATACTCTCGATGATCTTAAGCGCATTAGTCCCACGTCATGCCCAACATAAAATTAATTTGGAGGACGGTGCCAAACGAGTTAGAGATCCTGAACGACGACTGAATTCCAAGATGAAAGAAGTGGTAAGAAAGGAGATACTAAAGCTCCTTGAGGCAGGTATAATTTATCTCGTTGCTGATAGTGATTGGGTAAGCCCTGTCCATTGTGTTCCTAAAAAGGGAGGTATTACTGTCATTCCTAATGATAAAGATGAATTGATCCCGCAAAGAATTATTACAGGTTATAGGATGGTAATTGATTTCCGTAAATTAAATAAAGCTACTAAGAAAGATCATTACCCTTTACCTTTTATTGATCGAATGCTAGAAAGGCTATCCAAACACACACCTTTCTGCTTTCTAGATGGTTATTCTGGTTTCTCTCAAATACCTGTGTCAACGAAGGATCAATCAAAAACTACTTTTACTTGCCCTTTCGGTACTTTTGCTTATAGACGTATGCCTTTTGGTTTATGTAATGCACCTGCTACCTTTCAAAGATGCATGATGGCTATATTCTCTGACTTTTGTGAAAAGATTTGTGAGGTATTCATGGATGATTTCTCCGTTTATGGATCCTCCTTTGATGATTGCTTAAGCAACCTTGATCGAGTTTTGCAGAGATGCGAAGACACTAGTCTCGTCTTTAATTGGGAAAAGTGCCACTTTATGGTTAATGAAGGCATTGTCTTGGGGCACAAAATCTCCAAGAGAGGTATTGAAGTTGATAAAGCTAAAGTTGATGCTATTGAAAAGATGCCATGTCCCAAGGACATAAAAGGTATAAGACGTTTCCCTGGTCATGCCGGTTTTTATAGGAGGTTCATTAAGGACTTTTCTAAAATCTCAAGGCCTCTGACTAATTTATTGCAAAAAGATATTCCTTTTGTCTTTGATGATGATTGTGTAGAAGCATTTGAAATACTTAAGAAAGATTTGATCACTGCACCTATTGTTCAGCCACCTGATTGGAATTTACCTTTTGAAATTATGTGTGATGCTAGTGATTATGTTGTAGGTGTTGTTCTAGGGAAAAGAGTTGATTAGAAATTGAATGTTATCCAGTATGCTAGTAAGACTCTTGATACTGCCCAAAGAAATTATGCTACTACTGAAAAAGAGCTCTTAGCAGTTGTGTTTGCATGTGATAAGTTTAGACCTTATATTGTTGATTCCAAAGTTACTATTCACACTGATCATGCTGCTATTAAATATCTTATGGAAAATAAAGATGCTAAGCCTAGACTCATTAGATAGGTTCTCTTGCTCCAAGTATTTGATTTGCATATTATTATTGATAGAAAGGGAGCTGAGAACCCCGTTGCAGACAACTTGTCTAGGTTAGAGAATGTTCTTGATGACCCACTGCCTATTGATGATAGCTTTCCTGATGAACAATTAGCGGTCATTAATGCTTATTGTACTACTCCTTGGTATGCTGATTATGCTAATTACATTGTTGCTAAATTTATACCACCTAGTTTAACATACCAACAAAAGAAAAAGTTCTTTTATGATTTAAGACATTACTTCTGGGATGACCCACACCTTTATAAAGAAGGAGTAGATGGTGTTATTAGACGTTGTGTATCTGAGCATTAACAGGAACATATCCTATGCAAGTGTCACTATGAATCATATGGAGGACACCACGCTGGAGACAGAACTGCACATAAGGTATTGCAATCCGGTTTTTATTGGCCTACTCTCTTCAAAGATGCTCGTAAGTTTGTCTTGTCTTGTGATGAATGTCAAAGAACTGGTAACACTAGTAGACGTCAAGAAATGCCTATGAATTATTCTCTTGTTATTGAACCGTTTGATGTTTGTGGCTTTGATTATATGGGACCTTTTCTTGCCTCTAATGGTTACACACATATTTTAGTTGATGTTGATTACGTTACTAAGTGGATAGAAGCTATTCCAACTAGTAGTGCTGATCATAACACTTCTATTAAAATGCTTAAAGAAGTTATTTTCCGAGGTTTGGAGTCCCTAGATATCTTATGACCGATGGTGGTTCACATTTTATTCATGGTTCTTTTCGTAAGATGCTTGCTAAGTATGATGTTAATCATAGAATCACATCTCCTTATCATCCGCAGTCTAGTGGTCAAGTAGAGTTGAGCAATAGAGAGCTCAAATTAATTTTGCAAAAGACTGTCAATAGATCTAGAAAGAATTGATCCAAGAAACTTGATGATGCATTATGGGCCTATAGAACTGCATACAAAAATCCTATGGGTATGTCTCCATATAAGATGGTTTATGAAAAAGCTTGTCATTTACCTCTAGAACTTGAACATAAAGCATATTGGGCTATTAAAGAGCTCAATTATGACTTCAAACTTGCCGGTGAGAAGAGGTTGTTTGATATAAGCTCACTTGATGAATGGAGAACCCAAGCCTATGAGAATGCCAAGCTATTCAAAGAAAAATTCAAATGCTGGCATGACAAAAATATACAAAAGCATGAGTTTAACGTAGGTGATTATGTGTTATTATTCAACTCCCATTTAAGATTTTTTGCAGGAAAACTTCTCTCTAAATGGGAAGGTCCTTACGTTGTCGAGGAGGTCTATCATTCGGGTGCCATAAAAATCAACAACTTCGAAGGCACAAGTCTGAGGGTGGTGAATGATCAAAGAATCAAACATTATATCTCAGGTAATCCTATCAATGTTAAACTAATATTATTGAAACCATAACCCCGAAGGAATACATAAGGGACACTTTCCAGAACGTTCCAGACTCCGAAAAGGAATAGGTATGTGGTACGGTAAGTAAACTGACTCCAAAAACAATTCTAATGGCAATTTTTATCAGTTTTGGAATATTTAAGAATTTTAGGAAGCAAGAAGTAGTCCGGGAAGGACACGAGGCCTCCACGAGGGTGGAGGGCGCGCCCACCCTTACTGGGTGCACCCCCTTGTCTCATGGCCACCTTGTGTGCCTCCCAGACTCTGTTTTCTTGCATTATGTATTTTGGTCAGTTAAAATTCATTATATAAACTCCCGAAGGTTTTGACCACCATATCACGCAAATATCCTCTGTTTTCGTTTCGAGCTGTTTTCTGTTACAGATCTAGAGCATCATGGCATCTCCAAGCGCTCCCAAGGACAAGTTTTTCGAGAGGGTTATCAACCCCTATCTCACGGAGGTGCAGCAACACCCTCAAACCATTGAGATGCGTGAGGGGGTGCTGCACATCCGTGATGTGGAGGGATCAAGGCGTACCGGAAGCATGGAGACAAAGCTCGAAGCCGTGGAGCAGCAAGTCTTCAAGTGCCAAGGGATGGTGGAGTGTGGACTCAACGCCAACCAGATGATGATCACGGAGTTCACCAACAACCACAAGCTAGATGCCAAAGTCATTGGGGAAACCATCTTCAAGCTTCAAGAGAAAATCGAGCACCTCCAAGCCCAGATCTATGACCTGCAAAACCAGAACTGTGAGTATGGATATAGATTCAAGAGGATAAGTTTGGCTGCAGATTTAAGGATCCCGGAGACTCGATCATCCTTCTATGATGGTGAGCCTATGCCTTGGAAGATGGACGACAAGCCTACGTCACCAACAACTCCTACTTCACCACCTCCCAGGACATAATTACAAGGGTATGGGCACTCCCCTTGGCAACTGCCAAGCTTGGGGGAGGTGCCCGGTATCGTATCACCATCACACTCTTATCTTTACCTTTTTATTTAGTTTGATCCTTTTAGTAGTATCTTGATCTAGTAGATTGAATTTTTGATATCAAGTAGTTTTGAGTTTTTCTTTGTGATCTCTTTATGTAATCGAGTCCGTGAGATATCTATAATAAAGATTAGTGTTGAGTCAAGGGCTTTGCTATGTTGCTATGATCTTGGGAAAGTAGAAAGAATAAAAGAGTTCATATTGATCTTATGATTAGTGATGACTTCACACATAGAAAGTATGAGGCATAAAAGTTGTTGAGAGTTGATAAACGTAGGTTTGGTCATTGTTGCAATTAATAGGAAGTAATAAGGAAAGAGAGGTTTCACATACAAATATATTGTCTTGGACATCTTTTATGATTGGGAGCACTCATTAAGTATGACATGCTAAAAGAGTTGATGTTGGACAAGGAAGACAACGTAATGGTTTATGTTTTCTCACATCTCAGTTAAAGTATATTGTCATTGACGTTCCAAACATGTTGAGCTTGCCTTTCCCCCTCATGCTAACCAAATTCCTTGCACCAAGTAGAGATACTACTTGTGCTTCCAAATATCCTTAAACCCAGTTTTGTCATGAGAGTCCACCATACCTACCTATGGATTGAGTAAGATCCTTCAAGTAAGTTGTCATGTTGCAAGAAATAAAAATTGCTATGTAAATATGTATGACTTATTAGTGTAGAGAAAATAAGCTTTATACGATCTTGTCCTGGAAGCAATAAAAGCGACAGACTGCATAATAAAGGTTCACATACAAGTGGCAATATAAAGTGACGTTCTTTTGCATTAAGATTTCACGCATCCAACTCTAAACGCACATGACAACCTCTGCTTCCCTCTGCGAAGGGCCTATCTTTTATTTTATGTTTTTACTTTATGCTTGAGTCAAGGTGATCTTCACCTTTCCCTTTTTCATTTTATCCTTTGGCAAGCTCCTCGTGTTTGAAAGATCATGATATATATATCCAATTGGGTGTAAGTTAGCATGGAATATTATTGTTGACATCACCTAAAGGTGAATACGTTGGGAGGCAACACAATAAGCCCCTATCTTTCTCAGTGTCCGGCAGAAACTCCATAACCACAAGTGTTGCATGAGTGTTAGAAATTGTAGAAGACTACATGATAGTTGAGTATGTGGACTTGCTGAAAAGCTCTATTCTTGACTCTTTTTGATGTTATGATAAATTGCAATTGCTTCAACGACTGAAATTATAGTTTGTTAGCTTTCAATGAAGTTTCTGAACCATACTTGACATTGTGAATTGATTGTTACTTGAGCATAAGAAGTCATATGACAAAATCTATTTATGTTGCTGTTATAAGAATGATCATGATGCCCTCATGTCCGTATTTTATTTTTATCGACACCTCTATCTCTAAACATGTGGATATATTTTACGATTTTGGCTTCCGCTTGAGGACAAGCGAGGTCTAAGCTTGGGGGAGTTGATATGTCCATTTTGCATCATGCTTTTATATCAATATTTATTGCATTATGGGCTGTTATTACACATTATATATCAATACTTATGGCTATTCTCTCTTATTTTATAAGGTTTACCATGAAGAGGGGGAATGCCGGCAGCTGGAATTCTGGCTAGAAAATGAGCAAACATTGGAAACCTATTCTGCACTGCTCCAAAAATCCTGAAACTCCACGAAACTTATTTTTGGAGTTAATAAGAATTATTGAGCGGAAGAAACACCTCAAGGGGCCCACACCCTGGCCAGGAGGGTGGGGGGCGCGCCCACCCCTACTGGGTGCGCCCCTGTCTCCTAGGCCCCCTGGTGGCCCTCCGATGTCCATCTTCTACTATATGAAGGCTTTTACCCTGGATAAAATTGTGGGCAAGCTTACGGGAGAAACTCCGCCGCCACGAGGGGGAACCTTGGCGGAACCAATCTAGAGCTCCGACAGAGCTGTTCTGTCGGGGAAACTTCCCTCCGGGAGGGGGAAATCATCACCACCATTGTCGGTGTTCTGGGAACGGGGGTCCCCAGACTTGCCTGCCTGCGGCCTGCGGCGTGGCTCAAGCAGTGGCCCAGTGCGGCCCACCTTCATCATCTCAAGCTCAAGACCCTCGCGAGGGGCCAAGCCTCATGGGGCGGACGACTGGAAGCTTCCTCAAGAGCAGCCTCGTCAGGCAGGCTCACGAGGAGGCGGAGAGATCAAGGCAGGGGTACCTCGCGAGGTGCCCGTGACGCAAGCCATGACGATCGAGGCCAGGCGGGCGCCGGCCTGCGCATTGTCCTTGTTTCCTCTTTGGTGCAAAGGGAGCAAGCACAGGCCAAGGCATCAGGCAAAAGACACCGTTTCGGTGCAACAAGACCAAGACCAATAGAGCGGCAGGATGGAGGTCACCGTGGAGCCCAAGACGGCGTCACCGTCAGAGTATTTGATAGTCGAAGACCAACTTTAGTCAGGATAAGTGTACTGGATGTTCCCCTTCAAAATGGCCAATTGTTGGCGCCCTTCCCGCTCAATATTTGGGAAGAGGACCAGGGCCTCTCTCTATATATAGGGCTAGACACCGTAGTATAGAGGCATCTGGAATCGACCCCTCCAAAGGGACAACACCACCACAAGAACATCCCTCGCGAGGCTGTTCTTCCCTTGTACCATTCATCATTAGCCCCTGAGGCAATCCACCACACCACACACTGGAGTAGGGTATTACACCACAATGGTGGCCTGAACCAGTATAAATCTCGTGTCCCTTGTGTGTTCATCTTGCTAGCCTAGATTCCTTGTGAGTCTTCGAGACGTGAGTTGGTAGAGGAGAGATCTTCGCGCGCACCCCAGAGTTTGAACCTCAAGGGTGAAATCCGACATTTGGCGCGCCAGGTAGGGGTGCGTTGGAATCTTGTCTTCCGCCGTCTTGTGTTTCGTCGTCCGTCGCGCCCGTGTATGACGCTCGCCGAGCCCGTGCCGAGCGTTGGGCTGCTCTCGCGGCCCATGTCGCCCAGACGGCCCCCGTCGGCGGGCCTCCCCATCGTTCCCCATCGCCTGCCGCCCACGCTGCCACCGGCCCGGCGGGGAACGAACAGCAGGCATCGTCGCTGCATCCCTCGATGCAGCAAGAAGGCCGCACCGCCACCCTATCGCTGACTCCGGCAGGCTCGTCGTCGCACGCTCGTCGCGCTCCCGCGGACGTGCATGTCACATTGCTCCTGGCACGTGAGCTCCTGCACTACTGCCCTGTTGACGACCTCTACGGCGAGTGGCTCATTCGCATCACCGAGCTCATCAGCGCCACAGGGGGCTTCTCTGCACCGTCCCTCTCGCTGCATCGCCCTCCGTCCTGCATGGGCAACGCAGCTTCGGAGGCGCCTCCGCAGCCTCCTCCCCAAGAAGGCGCCCTGGCCCCAAGGCGTGCGGCCCCTGGACGAGACCCGCCACGTCCAGCGCCCGCACAGCAAGAAAAGAGCTGCCAAGAAGTCCCTCGCCCCCAAGAAGGTGCTCGCGTGCTCCCTACGCCAGCACGCCATAACCGCACTCCTGCTCCAACGCGCCAAGACCCTGCGCTGCTCCTGGCGGCAGCGTGCGGAGACCTCCAAGATCAAGCCCTACGTCACCAAAGGCTCCTAGTGGCCACCGCAGGCTGCCGCACCGTCACCGCCGAGCTGCATAGGTGTGGCCTGGCCGGGCAAGTTCAAGCCAGATCTGCCTCCTTGCTACGACGACACTGCCGACCCCGCGGAGTTCCTCCAGCTCTATGAGCTGGGCATCGAGGCGGCCAATGGGGACGAAAAGGTCATGGAGAAATGGTTTCCCATGGCACTCAAGGATGGTGCCCGCACCTGGCTCCTGAACTTGCCTCCCGGCACGATCTCCTCTTGGGACGAGATGCGTACTCGCGTCATCGCCAACTTCCAAGGCACTCGCGATAGGGCCCCGGCCATGAGTGACATGCGCCGCATCAAGCAACAGCCAGGAGAGACCCTGCAAAAGTACATCTAGTGCTTCAATAACGCCCGCCTCAAGATTCCCAGGGTGGCTGAGGAAGCCATCATCTCAGCCTTCTCCGATGGCGTTCGTGACATCAAGATGAAGGAAGAACTGGTGATCCATGAAGATCTGTGCACATCTCTGGAGCTGTTCAACTTGCCGGCCAAGTGTGCCAGGGCTGAGGAAGGGCGCCTCTCCCTCCTCGAGCTTCCAGCTGCTGATCCTGAAGAGAAGAAGCCCAAGGCCAAGGACGTGAAGCGCAAAGGAGCGGTTGTGCTCGCAGCTGAGCCAGACACCAAGCGCGACAGAGATCAGCCGGAGTCATCCAAGGGCAGCTGGTACTGCATGTACCACGACCTCCACACTCACAACACCAACGAATGCCAAGAGCTCAGAGCCGTGTGAGATGGACATATCGGCCGATGCCCCGAGCATAATGATCGGGGCTATGGCCGAGGAGGAGGAAGAGGTGGAGGACGATGGGAAGACCGTGGCCCTCGCCAAGGGTGGCGTGACCGACCTCGCGAGGATCGCTGGCAGAACCAGCCTCACGAGGGAGGTTGGAGGGATCAGCCTCGTGAGGATCACCTGCAAGGCAACGTAGGTCTCCCTCCACTGCCACCACCGCTAAGGAGGAATGAAGACCAGCATCAGGACGAGGGGGCTGGGGGCTTCCAGGAGACGCGCGCTATCGCTTGCATCCTGGGCGGAGCTCAAGCCCCGGCCTCTCAGCGCATCCTCAAGCAGTTTTCTCGCGAGGTGAATGCAGTCCTCCCGAAGCCCGAGGCCGCACGCCCTCTCAGGTGGTCCACGTGTGCCATCACGTTCAGCTCAGTAGACCAGCTGAAGTGCACAGCGATAGCTGGGGTCCCCCTGATGCTCTGTTCCCCAGTCATTAGCAATGTGCAGGTCACCAGGACCCTCATTGATGGTGGTGCAGGGCTCAACATTATGTCTATCAAGACATTCAACAATCTCCAAGTGCCTTATGACCAGCTTCAGCCGACCAAGCCTTTCTCAGGAGTCACTGATGGTTCTACCACCCCCATAGGGCAGGCCCGCCTCCCTATCACCTTCGAACAGCGCAAGAACTACCGCACTGAGCTCATCGACTTCGACGTCGCCCACATTCTCCTGCCATACAACGCCATCCTTGGGTATCCGGCCCTGGCCAAGTTCATGGCGGCGACTCACCATGGCTACAATGTCCTCAAGATGCCAGGAAGCCGTGGAGTCATCACAGTCCCCTGTGAGGAGAGGGATGCAGTGTGTTCTCTCGAGCGTGCCTTCCAGGCTACGTCAATCAAAGACCCAGATCACAGGAGAGGGAACCTTCCCGAGGCAGTCCCTAAGAAGAAGAAGACATCACCTGGCCTGATCCCTCAGGAGGTAGGCACCTTCGGTGGCACCACATCAGGGTGCGCACCCATTCAAGGGGCACCTCTCTCTGTCGCATAGGAAGGCGCGCCCGGCGCCCTCCTCGGGTAAGGCTCGGGGGCTCTCTCCTGGAGGGCCACTGACTTTGCCAAGGTCACGAGGGAGGCGTTCGGGCACCACTTGGAGGCGTGCTTCGCGGCGCGTTTCCCTCAGGAAGGTGCGAAGCAGGGAAGGTCCAACCCTCAAGAGTTCATCGCAAGAAACACTCAGGAGCTGCAGGAATCGAGAGTCATGCATGGCAGCTGCCACTTACCCGCCGTAGCTCCCCATCCAGGCGAGGATGGTGGGATGCGCGTCTGCATTGACGTACCAGGGCTCAACCAAGCCGCATCTCAGGAGCGCCTCTGGCCCTCGCGTGTGGGACATTGCGAGGGTCCACCTCGCAGCTACATTCGCATGCCTCTCGGCCTGCTGAACGCAGCCGCTGCTCATCAGCGCCTGATGAGCAGCATTCTGGAGGCTCAGGAGGTCAGGCATCGTGTGGTCCTGGCAGAGATGGAGATGGTCCTCGAGGAGCCGCCTGGGCCCCCAGAGCCTCCCAAGGCTCCGGGTCCTGGGAACTCGTGAGGATCAGCTTCCTCACCGCGCGTCGCCCGCTACTTCAGCATTGCTTCATCCCCAACGATATCAGGTGACATCTTTCAAGTTACATTTTCAGCTGGGAGCGCCCCCAGGGCTACATCATTCCCAGGCCGCATGGGTCCGTCCTTGTGGCATGTATCTCTTTTGATCATGTCTTTAGTTTACCTTGCTGGGGGCGCCCCTCGGGCTGCATTATCCCCAAGCCACTCGGGCCTGGCCCAATGGCGTGTATCTCCCTCGCATCTGTCTGAGCTAATTTACCCTTCCATGCTTAACCTGCCTGACTTAATCGCTCACTCGATTGACACCATCCCCTGGAGCTGCTCTCCTTGGCACGACGCTTGTGCATGGGTCCATCCCTGCAACATCGACAAACCTGAGTGGCTGAGCTCTGGCCACGGCAGCCCCGCAAGGCGCCACCTCACCAGGCCCTCAGTGCCCTCGTCGCTCCCTCGGAGCAACCAGTGGCTGGCTGACAATTGTGATGGCAATTCTCGTTTTCCTTATGATGAGTTTACAGCGTCGAGCGAGGCCTTCACGGTTTCTCTTTCTCTCTCACCCGCACGAGCCGCTTGCACATTAAAGGGGGGCGCCTGAGCATCGCGACTCATGGGCTCTCACTGGCTCTCCAGCCCTCACCTCCTGGCCTTGTCTACAGCATCGCGACCTAGCATACCAGCAACAACTGAGCTCGCTCGGGGGCCAGGACCTGAAAACGTAGAGCACGAACGGGAGTGCGGTAGAGAGGGAGGAAGCTCTCCGGGCAACTACCCAGCTGCAGACGCGCGGGTCCGACGCATGGCCCCAAGCTCCCGAGATAAGTCACCCCCTACGGAACTGCTAGCAAATGCAACACGACTCTGCACCTAATGCAACCCTGTAACGGCGACGTTGCGCTCCTTTCTCACCGAGCGACGGTTGCTTGAGCGCTAAAGGGGACCTCCTCAGCATCGCGCCTCGGGGGCTCTTACTGGACCTCGGGCCGCTCACCTCCTGGACTTGACCACGACATCGTGACCTGGCATACCAGCGATGGCTGAAGCCTGCCTGGGGACCGGGACCTGTCGGCGCAGAGCACCAAGCCCTCGTGAGGTTAGAAAGGAGGAACCAAGCTGGGACAGGACAAGCATCTCACATTGCATCACGATAAGGATCATATTAACAAAAGGGATTACAGACGCCTTACATGCCCCCATGGGGTACTTCCTTGATTCCCCGCAGGAAACAAAAGATGCAAATCCTGAGGAGCCCAAACTATAGGTGCCTCGGCAGCAGACGCCATCATCAACAGTGGGCCTCGTGAGGCCGGTGCCAACCTCATCCAGATCAGCCACGCCGACCGCCGGGCGTGCCGGCTCTGCTCCAGGCGCGACGTGAGCTCGGGGCTCATAGCTGTCGTCGCTCGTCTCCGGAGTCAGGAGAAGTTCAGGGGAGTCGCTGGACCCTGTGGCACGCCCGCTGCTGCGAGAGGAGCTGCTGGAAAAGCAGGCGGTAGGCCTAGTCCTCGCCACTCCAGAGCTCCGGCTGCTGTCTCTGGGGCAGCACTCTAGCCGGCGTCCTTCCGCATCAAAGACCTTGAAGAACATCAGGGAGGCGCCGTTGTATTCTAGATGAATCACGAGGGCGCCCCCCGTTCGGCAGACCCTGGCGATCTCGCCCCAGCCTCGGGTCATGCGGACCTTGCTAGGGGCGACAAACTCGACCTCCGCTTCGGTCGTGGGGGTGCTGCAGCTGGTGTGCTGCAGCCAGAGCTCCTGATGACCCCTCGGCGGTATCTCGAAGGCGAAGGAGGTAGGAAGGCGGATCCAAGAGCTCGGAGGCATGGCGGTGTGAAGCACGAGCTCACGGGAAGAGTCCGCAACATGGACTCCAGGGGGGACGACACGCGTCACCGTGATCCGTTGGCGCCGCCGGCGACGCGGGCGGCGCCGCTCCGCGCCCTCTTCCCCAAGGCCCTCAGCCTGGGCGTACAAGGGAAATGGATATCCGGGAGGAGGCCGCTCATACCAAGGCCTCGACGTCTCCTGCCGAGCGCTCTCATCGCGGTGGCAGGGGAATGGTCGCTTCTTCAGCGGGAGCGGGACGGGCCCCTCTCGGGGGGCCTTCCCTTTTTCTTCGGTTGAGAATCGGCGGATCGGCACCATTGTCGTCGAATGGGAGCAAAGAAGAGGAGGCGGAGCAAGGAGAGATGGACTGGAAGGGCTCGCGCCGTTCCGTACTTATAGCCGGAGCAGGCCAATCGTCGACCTCCACGATCGCAGGTAATCATGATTCACTTTTGCATGCAGGGACTTGTCATGTCGAATGGTTGCCGAGGCATCATGGGGAAGCGGAGACACCCACGTCTAATCAACTGCCACGCGGTGCCCAAGGCCGCAGGCTATTGGGGCTCGCGGCGCTTTGCACTTGCCAAGTCCGGGTGCGCCTTGGGCCTGGGGGCTACTGTCAGTGTTCTGGGAACGGGGGGTCCCCAGACTTGCCTGCCTGCGGCCTGCGGTGTGGCTCAAGCAGTGGCCCAGTGTGGCCCACCTTCATCAGCTCAAGCTCAAGACCCTCGCGAGGGGCCAAGCTTCGCGGGGCGGACGATAGGAAGCTTCCTCAAGAGCAGCCTCGTCAGGCAGGCTCGCGATGAGGCGGAGAGATCAAGGCAGGGGTACCTCACGAGGTGCCCGTGACGCAAGCCATGACGATCGAGGCCAGGCGGGCGCCGGCCTGCGCAGTGTCCTTGTTTCCTCTTTGGTGCAAAGGGAGCAAGCACAGGCCAAGGCATCAGGCAAACGCCACCATTTCAGTGCAACAAGACCAAGACCAACAGAGTGGCAGGATGGAGGTCATTGTGGAGCCCAAGACGGCGTCACCGTCAGAGTCTTTGACAGTCGAAGACCAACTTTAGTCAGGATAAGTGTACTCGATGTTCCCCTTCAAAATGGCCAATTGTTGGCGCATTTCCCGCTCAATATTTGGGAAGAGGACTAGGGCCTCTCTCTATATATAGGGCTAGCCACCGTAGTATAGAGGCATCTGGAATCGACCCCTCCAAAGGGACAACACCACCACAAGAACATCCCTTGCGAGGCTGTTCTTCCCTTGTACCGTTGATCATCAGCCCGTGAGGCAATCCACCACACCACACACTGGAGTAGGGTATTACACCCCAATGGTGGCCTGAACCAGTATAAATCTCATGTCCCTTGTGTGTTCATCTTGCTAGCCTAGATTCTTTGCGAGGCTTCGAGACGTGAGTTGGTAGAGGAGAGATCTTCGCGTGCACCCCAGAGTTTGAACCTCAAGGGTCTACCGGAACCCGAAATCCGACATTTGGCGCGCCAGGTAGGGGTGCGCCGGAATCTTGTCTTCCGCCATCTTGCGTTTCCTCGTCCGTTGCACCCATGTCTAACGCTCGCCGAGCCCATGCCGAGTGTCGTGGATTTGTCACGGCAGATGTCCTAGCGAAAGGACTTAGTCGTGGAGCCATCGCTACGAGTTTACTTGAAGGGGTTTAAAGCGGACACAAAGACACGAGGGTTTTATACTAGTTCGGCCCCTTCGATGAAGGTAAAAGCCTACGTCTAGTTGTGATGGAATTGATATGATCTCGATGGCTAGGGAGCAAACAAGCTTCGCCTAGGCTCGAGTTGTGGTTGTCTGTCTTGAACCGCCACCGGGTCGTCCCCTTATATACACGGGTGACGCCTGTCGGTCCATAGAGTCCTAACCGGTTTATACTCGTATTCCGGTTGCTATCTCCCTGTTCCTTACTTACAATACAAGTCATATATCAGGCCGGTTTACAGCTACATGCTCTAACCGACTACAGGCCTTGGGCCTTCATCTGTTTACGCCACTAATGAAGTTAAACCGGCCCAAGTAGGCCGGTTTACACCTAGTGGTAATATCCCCAACATTAGGCCCCAGATTGATTTGAACTGGTTCATGTCAATCCTTCACACCATCTTGCGTCTTGGATATCTTCTGTTTAATTGGCAGATCTCCATGTCGTCATTATTTTTAGTTGCTGTAAACCGGCATGACGTCATCAGTTTTGGTTACTGTAAACCGGCATGACGTCATTATGAAGTTCACAACGCCCTCTTAATGACAGCTCCTGGATTCGCGCGTTTGACCTAGCTCGGCTGCCTTATAAATAAGACCGAAGGGTCATTTCCTTTCTCTTCCCCTTCGTCCCTTCTTCTTCTTCTTCCTCACGTTGCCGGCTTTGCAGCTCCGCCACCACCGTCGATCTCTGCCTCGTCTCGGGCCGCTGCATCAACCTGAACGTACCAGAGTGCTGCGGCGTCTTTCTGCATCTTCTCCGTTCCCGGTAAGTCCTCTCTCCTTCTTAACCTAGATCTGTTCTTAGGGTTCCATGTTCTTGCTATGTTCATTGCGCGTTTATAGCTGTTCTCTGACCTGGAATGCATCTGTCGACTCTTGCCGTGTTTAGTAGCGATCCCTTTAGCATCCGCCTGCTATTTCTCCTTCAAGCGCATAGATCTCCCGCACATATCCGCTCAATGGTTCACTTCTGTTTCCGCCTTAGTCCTCGAAATATTTCCTGTTTTTATGAGCTTGCTGTAGATCCGCGGCTGTAACATGATTTTGTGAAACTTGTTTCTGCATAACTAGTTATCCATAGTTTCAATCGCTTCCGATGCTTAGGCCAGGCGGTTTAACTTCATCATAGAGAAAAAATTGCTAAACCGGTATATATGTCATTAGTCCCCTAGTTGAACCGCCAGAATCCATCTGATGCTGCGTTGTAGAAGACCGGATTATTGGTACTGCCTCCGGTTTACCGTAATCAGATCAACACCTTTTTATCCGGCATGTCCTTGAACCGGATCACTTATTTCTTGTAGATCTCGTCATGGCCAAACAAGTGTACGAGTGCAACTGGGTTCCCTCCCGTGTCACAGAATCACAGCTGAATGATCTAGTCCTGATCGGCGCTTTGGATAGCCAAGATACGATTCACTGGAGGGTTCCTGGAGATGAATGTCCTCCTACACCCCAGGAAGGAGAGGTCGTGGTTTTTGCAGATCACATGGCCCGGGGCTTCAAACTGCCCGGCTCTAAATTTTACCGGGATGTGTTAGCCAACTTTCAACTCCGTCCACAGGATATTGGTCCCAACTCCGTCACCAATCTATGTCACTTTCAAGTACTTTCTGAGGCATACCTTCAAGAGGAGCCTTCAGTCAAGTTATTTAGAGATCTCTTTCATCTGAACCGCCGTACTGAATTCACTGACGGCCCTAATACCGAACTTGGCGGTATGGCCATTCAGAAAAGGAAAGAAATCACCTATCCCCACGTCAAACTCCATACTCACCCCAAGGAATGGAACGCAACCTAGTTTTATTGCAAGGATACCTCTCCTAACAATGAAAATCCCTTGCCTGGCTTCCGTCCGGAACGGCTCAGCAGCACTCACCCTTTTCCACAAAGGCTAAACGCCAAGGAGAGAATTAAATATGCTCCTCAACTGTCCAAGCTCCAGGCCTTCATGGCCAATGGTTTAACAGGAATAGACCTTGCACGCTGCTGGATATCATGGAGCATTTTGCCTCTAAGCCGGCGCCCAAATTTGATGTGCGAGTATACTGATAGTGTCGATGACCCACTCCGACACACTAAAATCCAACTCCCTGACGACGAAGTCACAGAATCTGTGAAAAAGATGCTGAATGAACCGGAGCACCTCTATGCTCAAACCGGTCTGCCTCCTTACTGCACCACCAACAAACCGTCAGCGGTAATATTTTAATTGTTCTTCTGTTAAACCGGTTTACTATTTTATATGTTCAACGTTTCATTACTGCTGATCCAGGGTGATAATCCATTTTGGAGTAAGAAACTTCCTCAAGACAAAACGGAGAAGGCAGGACGGCCAACCCGGCCCAAGACCAAGGTTATCAAGAAACCAGCTCATAAGAGAAAAACCACCGCTTCATCTGACCCAACCATTGATGATGATGTGGGTAATCCGGATCTTGAGGTAGAACTTGATTCACTTGGCTTGCTTTTTACACGCCTTATTGATGGTAATGCTTGTCAGGATGATGCTGAAGCCAGCAATGCGGGTTTCGTTGAGGTAACCATTCTCTCTTCCGATTCAGAAATCCTGCCTTTGCCAAAATTTCGCCGGGCAAACCGGAAAATTAAATTTTCTCATCCTCTTGCTTATCTGGATTCCCAATTTCTTATGAAGACCCAACAACACGAAGCTCGCCGCACAACCCGGCATAGTGGCCAGGTAGTTACCTCTGCCGGTTTACCAAACAGTCCGGTTCGAAAACACCGCTCCGAGGTCTCCGACCTTTTTATTGATTTAAATCGTAAAGCATGTTTCTTCCGTCAACCTCTTAATCCATCCGACTCCGATTATCAGGTCACTTCTCATTCATCATCTGGTGAATCGTCGGCCACCCAGCTACCACCTTTGAAAACAGTTGCTGGGTAAGTTAAACCGAACATATGCTTCCAGTATACTGCGCAATGGCTTACATTTTTCCTTGATTTTTTATTTTTCTTTCAGGGCTAAACCGAAACCAAGCAAGAAGGCCCGCCTGGATAGAGCGGCTGAAGAAGATGTGGCCCCAGAGCATGACCAAGCACCTGATCATGAAGTGTTTACTTGTGAAGATATCCCCAATGATCCTCCTCTGCAAGATCACAACCTGCCGTGGCATCAATGATCTGATCAATACGGGGGAGGGCAAAAGGATCTGCCGGGCAGGCTTTGTTAAGATCTGTGTAATCCACACACATACGCCAAGTGCCGTTTTTCTTAAGAACCAACACCGGATTAGCAAGCCACTCTGGATGGAACACCTCAATAATAAAACCAGCTGCTAAAAGCCTGGCCACTTCCTCTCCAATGGCTTTGCGCCTTTCTTCGTTAAACCGGCGAAGGAACTGTTTCACCGGTTTATACTTAGGATCCACATTAAGAATGTGCTCATCGAGTTCCCTCGGTACACCTGGCATGTCAGACGGCTTCCATGCAAAAATATCCCGATTCTCACGGATGAACTCGATGAGCGCGCTTTCCTATTTGGGATCCAGGTTGGCACTGATAGTGAACTGCTTGGACGAATCGCCGGGCAGGAAGTCAACAAGCTTGGTCTCAGCTGCCGATTTGAACTTCAGATCTGAATCATGCTCTGTAGTTGGCTTCTTTAAAGGGGTCATATCCGCCGGATCAACATTGTCCTTATAATACTTCAACTCCTCCGTGGCACAGACTGACTCTGCATAAGCCGCATCACCCTCTTCACATTCCAAGGCGATCCTACGGTTCCCGTGAACTGTTATCGTCCCCTTGTAACCCGGCATCTTGAGCTGTAAATAGATATAACAAGGCCATGCCATGAACTTGGCATAAGCCGGCCGCCCAAATAGGGCGTGATACGGGCTCCGGATCTTCACCACTTCGAAGTTTAATTTTTCCGACCGAGAATCGTGCTCATCCCCAAAAGCCACATCTAGGGTTATCTTGCCAACAGGATATGCAGATTTACCTGGCACAACACCATGGAATACCGTATTCGACGGTCTGAGATCCTTGTCTGTTAGTCCCATGCGCCGGAATGTCTCATAGTATAGTATGTTGATACTACTTCCTCCATCCATGAGCACCTTGGTGAACTTATAACCCCCCACCTGAGGGTCCACCACTAATGCTAACTGGCCCGGATTATCAACCCGGGGCGGGTGATCTTCTCTGCTCCACACGATGGGCTGCTCTGACCAGCGTAAGTAACGTGGTAAGGCCGGTTCAACAGAATTCACCGCTCGCTTGTGGAGTTTTCGGTCGCGCCTATCCAAGCCAGTGGTCAAGACATGGTATTGCCCATTGCTCAACTGCTTTGGCTGGCTCTGATAACCTGACTGCTGCTGCTGGCCGTTTTGATTACTCTGGCTATTGTGACCGCCCCGATTGAAACCTGAACCAGAAGCTCCATCGTGACCCGGGCCGTGTAAACCGGACCCTGAACCGCCACCTGTCCTATGGTCATACCGGAAGGCATTAGAGTTTTTAAACTCCCGCATAATATAAAAATCCTTCCAAAGGTGGTTAGCTGGTGTCTCCTTCGTCCCGTGCTTTGGGCAAGGCTGATTCAACAAATAATTCAAACGGCTTGCGTTAGGATTGGGGGTCCCATTACGATCTGCCGCTTTACCTCTACACCGCTGCCCCCTGTCCTGTGCATTAGCGTTGGCCACAAAATCCATGCTACCCTCCGCCTTGCGTTTGCCTCCGTTTCCATGACCCGCCGGTTTGTACTGCTGCTGTTTAGAGTTGCTATTCTTCCTTCCCTTCCCTGTTTCATCATCATCAGGTTCGGGATCCTTGGTACTGTCCGAATCGGCATACTTTACTAAAGCAGCCATGAGGGTTCCCATGTCATTACAGAACCGCTTCATGCGTCCCAATTTCAATTTTAGAGGCTCAAACCGGCAGTTGCCTTCCAGAGTTAAGATCGCAGAATCAGCATTAATCCTGTCAGATGAGTGCAAAATTTCCGAAACGCGGCGCACCCAACGGGTCGTCGATTCTCCTTCCTCCTGGACACAAGCCGCCAGGTCTACTATGGACTTGGGCTGCTTACATGTATCCTTAAAATTCTGTATAAACCGGGCCCGCAACTGGGCCCATGAGCTGATAGAATTGGGTGGCAGGCTCTTTAACCAAGTACGAGCCGTGCCCTCAAGCATCATGGTGAAGTATTTCGCACATGCGGCCTCATCCACATCCAGCATCTCCATGGCCATCTCATAACTCTCTACCCATGCTTCAGGGGGTAAATCAGCGGTGTAATTCGGCACCTTGCGTGGACCCTTGAAATCTTTAGGCAGGCGCACATTACGTAAAGCTGGGATTAAGCAAGGCACTCCCAAAGCGGATGTGATCCCTGGTCCGGCAAAGGTTGTAGAACGAACCGGTGTAAATTGGCCCGCATTATCCTGTGCTGCTAACTCGGCCTCCCTTTGTGCCCGGGCCCGGTCCACCACATCCTGAGCATCTCCAACACCACCTGCCGGGTCATTACCACGGGCCGCTTCACGGCCTCGCGCATTGCTTGATATGGCCGGTTCCTCCATGCGCCTGCTATAGCTCCGGCCCGGACGGGGCGTAGAATGAATCCGATCACGGCTGTACGAGTATGCCTCCTGCTGAATCAGCGCAGTCCGGAGAAGCTCCTTAACCCGGCGTGTCTCTATCGCTTGCGGAGAATCCCCTTCGACTGGGATGGCCTCTAACCATGCAGCGGCCGCAACAAGGTTGTCCATAGGATTAGAATAATGACCTGGGGGCGTCTGGACCGGCGGAAAATTCATAATGTTCTGCTGAGGGGGTTCCATCAGGCGAGGTTGGACCGGCTCCCCTGGTCCTGGTGCCTCGATCCGGTTTGTCTCCGGGTACTGTGGCGGATTACTGGGCCCAGCCCCTGGAGTGTGAAAGAGATTTCGGGGGTCAAACCCTGACGGCAGGCGTGATCTGTGCTTCCGCTTCAAAACCTCCTGTGATGCGTTCTGGTCAAGCATGAGTTTATAGGCCTGGGCGTCCAAAGCGGCCCGTTCTGCAGTCATCCTGTCTTTTTCTGCTGCCAGATCCGCTTTGGCTTGCACGATCTGCTCTTTCACCTTTGCGATTTCTGCATTATGGGCCTCCTGATCCGCCGGATTGTCCTCTGCCATAAGCGCAGCTAGTGCATCAAACAGATCAGTCAGAACTTGAACCGGCGGGCGCACAAGGCCTCCTGCCCCTGCTGCGGCTGCCGCTGCTGATCCGGAGAGCATTGCTGCGGCGGTCGAAGAGTGATTCGCCGCCTGTGTGCCGGCCATGAATATTCCAACCCGGTTGACCTGGCCTGGGGGGTCCGGAATACTGTCGCCATCGGAACAGCCCCTAATCTGGTCGTATTGCAACTGGTATAGCGATTCGGTCTCTCCGGTCGAGGACTCGTTATCAGAATAGACGACGGTCTCATTACCGTGTTCTGACTCGTCCTCACGCTCACCTTCGTGGACGACTCCAACGAAGACATGCTTCACGGCCGGTTTAACCCGGGTAGATCTCGCACGCTGAGCCGTCTCGATGAGGTTGGTGCAGATGTCCGGCTCAGGCCCAGGCTCACTGATTTTGCCAATGAAAACGTGTATGCTACCAAAGGGGACCCGGTACCCGTACTCGATTGACTCGGCCTCGGGACCCCATCCTGCGTCGTCGATGTAGATCCTGCCCCGACGACTCTTGGTCATCCGGCCCACAACATAGCCTTCGAGTCCCTTGAGCTTGCCCTCCAAGATCGTCAAACCATCGTGCGATAGCCCCACGGTGGGCGCCAACTGTCGTGGATTTGTCACGGCAGATGTCCTAGCGAAAGGACTTAGTCGTGGAGCCATCGCTACGAGTTTACTTGAAGGGGTTTAAAGCGGACACAAAGACACGAGGGTTTTATACTAGTTTGGCCCCTTCGATGAAGGTAAAAGCCTACGTCTAGTTGTGATGGAATTGATATGATCTCGATGGCTAGGGAGCAAACAAGCTTCGCCTAGGCTCGAGTTGTGGTTGTCTGTCCTTGAACCGCCACCGGGTCGTCCCCTTATATACACGGGTGACGCCCGTCGGTCCATAGAGTCCTAACCGGTTCATACTCGTATTCCGGTTGCTATCTCCCTGTTCCTTACTTACAATACAAGTCATACATCAGGCCGGTTTACAGCTACATGCTCTAACCGACTACAGGCCTTGGGCCTTCATCTGTTTACGCCACTAATGAAGTTAAACCGGCCCAAGTAGGCCGGTTTACGCCTAGTGGTAATATCCCCAACACCGAGCATCGGGCTGCTCTCGCGACCCATGTCGCCTAGAGTTCGAACCTCAAGGGTCTACCGGAACCCGAAATCCGACAATCGTCATCACCAACGATCCTTCCATCGGGAGAGGGTCAATCTCCATCAACATCTACACTAGCACCATCTCCTCTCAAAACCCTAGTTCATCTCTTGTATCCAAACCACAAATTGGTACCTGTGGGTTGCTAGTAGTGTTGATTACTCCTTGTAGTTGATGCTAATTAGTTTACTTGGTGGAAGATCATATGTTCAGATCCTTAATGCATATTATTACTCCTCTGATTATGAACATGAATATGATTTGTGAGTAGTTACATTTGTTCCTGAGGACATGGGTGAAGTCTTGCTATTAGTAGTCATGTGAATTTGGTATTCGTTCGATATTTTGATGAGATGTATGTTGTCTTTCCTCTAGTGGTGTTATGTGAACGTCGACTACATGACACTTCACCATTATTTGTTCCTAGAGGAAGGCATTGGGAAGTAATAAGTAGATGATGGGTTGCTAGAGTGACAGAAGCTTAAACCCTAGTTTATGCATTGCTTCATTAGGGGCTGATTTGGATCCATATGTCTAATGTTGTGGTTAGGTTTACCTTAATACTTCTTTTGTAGTTGTGGATGCTTGCAATAGGGGTTAATCATAAGTGGGATGCTTGTCCAAGTAAGGGTAGTACCCAAGCATCGGTCCACCCACATATCAAATTATCAAAGTACCGAACGCGAATCATATGAGCGTGATGAAAACTAGCTTAACGATAATTCCCATGTGTCCTCGGGAGCTCTTTTCTCATTATAAGAAATTGTCCAGGCTTATCCTTTGCTACAAAAAGGATTGGGCTTACTTTCATTGCTTGTTACTCGTTACAATTTATCTTATCACAAAACTATCTGTTACCTACAATTTCAGTGCTTGCAGAGAAAACCTTACTGAAAACCGCTTATCATTTCCTTCTTCTCCTCGTTGGGTTCGACACTCTTACTTATCAAAAGGACTACGATAGATCCCTACACTTGTCGGTCATCACCCCTGAAGATGTGCATATAAATATTTTACGTTGGAATGCAAATGCACATGGCGGGTTGTACTTGTGGAGATCCTCTTCACCATATGAAGACAATACATCATGCATGAACATATATACAGGAATAATGACATGCATAATGAAAAATGGACATCTGCGGAATGACTTCATGTGGGATTTATCATCGCACATGCAGAATTTATCATCGCATCACAGAATAGCAGAAAAAGTAGTAGACGACCATCAAGTTCAAGTGTTACAACTCAAAGAACCAAATATATCAAAAGCGAGAGTTGTAAACACCAGGAAAAAGTATAGCAACCACCCATATGGACCCGCTTGAAGACTATCAACATATGCTTCTCCCCCTTTTGTCAGTAAGGACCAAAAAGGTTTGAAGACATAGTCTCTACTCGTTCCCATGAGGAGTAGGTGAGGTAGCAGGGTCGTCGTCGATGTTTGGTGGTGCATACGAACTTGGTGCAGTGTCGATGCGTGCCAAAGGTGGAGGTGGTGAAGTAGCATCATCGGCGTCATCAAGAACTCTGGCATTAACAGTCGCTGCGGAGGAGGAGTACTCTGAATCTTCAAGCAATGGTGTTCGATGCAAGACATCATTTCGGGGAGGAGTGGTGTTGAACTTCAATCTTTCTGTGAAGCCATCGTCTTGAAGATCAGCTTCAGCACTGAGCAAAGTCAAACTCTTCCATGCCCTCCAACTAGTTTCATGAGTGACAAAGGGATTCTTGGTGGCAAGGTTGCGAATGCGATTGACATCCACCAAGAGGCTTTGCATTTGACGCTTGAGCCAGTAGTGATGCTTGTCGTGTTTCTGATGCAAGGCCACGAGAAGCTCTTGGTCATTGGGCACACGAGATCGCTTCCGAGGCCTTGGAGCAATAGTGCTTTCTGTGGCTTCTGTACGTGCACGGCGAGTATTGCCGGTCAGCGGATAAACACGAGAAGCAGCCTGAACACCTTCAACATGTTGAGAGAAACTTTGATGATCGGCACTGTGAAGATATATTGCCTCCTTGGCAGGCTCTGGGTATATGGCTTCGACTGACATATCAACCTCTGGCAGGAATATAAGATGGTTGCGTGCAGAGGGCTGATAGTTAACATCGGAGCCATATGGAGCATAGAATTTCAGTCCAAATATGTCAGAGCCATATGCAGCAAATTGACGAGTGAAGAAATTCTGAGCATTGAAGCTTTTGCCATTGAGAATATAGAAGACCAATGTCTTCATTGCACCTTCAAGCTTTGCTGAGGAAGAATGTCCTTTGATGGGCCATAGAGTTCGCCTAATGATGTGATAGATGGTGCGGGGCAGATACTCTAGGTCTTCAACAAAGAATTCCTTGGGATATTCAGCATCCTGTGGCAGTGGCTTCATCGTGCTCAACATTTGGCTCATGTTGGGCTCTGGCGTCTGAATGATGCTCTCCAATGCATCACGGTGAAGCTGACAACCAGGTTCATAGAGTTCACCTGGAGTGGACAGGCCGGTAAGCTCAATGAGATCAAAAGCTTTGGCTTCATGATGTACATTGTCTGTCATCCACTCAAGGACCCATGTCTTCGGATCCCTGTTGTAACCGCGAATGTGGAGAGTTGCATAGAATTGTAGTAGAAGTTCTTCATTCCAATTCTCCTTATTAGTGACAAACTGGAGAAGGCCTGCGTCTCTGAAACAGTCAAGTGCTTCTTCTAAGCAGGGCAGGCCAGCAATGGCTTCAGAATCCAGACGCATATGAGGAAATATGCACCCTTGGTTGTATAGAACACAAGAGTAGTAGCTGCACTGCTAATAACTCCAAAACCGATTAGATGATATTCCTGGCTTTGAATATGGGTTCTTGGCTTTATCGAAGAAGGTGTTGTGTGCAATGAAGCCATTGAAATTGAACGATCCTGGCGCAGATGCAGTACCTAGAAACCTTGGCAACCTGGGTTTTGGCTTCTGAACCTGAGACTTGTGCTCCACATGATAGTCAAACTGAGGTCCGGGAGCAGGTGGAGGAACCAGAATAGGCCATCTGACAGTGACCAGCTCACCTTCATAGAATGTTTGCTCAATAGTGTGTGGCCTTGGTGACGGAACATGAGCAGTGGCATTAGCAAGGGTGTTAGGCTGCACATTTGTTGCAGGTGCATTAGTGGCTTCATGCACGGTGTTGACTGTAGACGCCACATTAGCTTTAGCCATGACAACGTCATTGGCTTCAGTAGTGTTGTTGGTGGCCGCTTCAGGATTTTCAACCTCCACTTGAGTAGCTGGAGGGTCGGGCACAGACATGTTCTCCTCGAGAACAACTTCTTGGTTGGTAGGGGGTGTAGCAACACGTTCTTCTTCTTGTCTTTCATCGGCTGATGCAGCCGGTATGTCTTCAGCAACATTTTCTTCGGACGAGGGAACCGTCACAGAAGGATTTTCTTCAGGGAACACCTGACGTGCCACTGAGCTGGATTGGTCTGAATCTTCTTCTGTGATAGTTGTCATGGAGACTGATGGCCTTAGGCCTTTGCAAAGCCGTTGAAACACGGGCAACGCCTTTGGCGATGGTGTAGTCTCCATGTAATTGTCGTCATTCACCATGGGCTGGTGACTTGCGCTGGTGGAGGACGGGGTGTCCTTGTTGAATCTTGACTTGGAGTTGCTGGTTGGGGGCGATCAGCCCATGAGGCATCCTGAGAGATTGGCGTCAAAGGACAACCAATACTGATGAGTTTGTTGTTTGTGCAAACAGGCGATGTTACCGTTTGGTGCTCGATCTGAGGAAGGACTTCATCATCAACTACATTGTCTTGGGGACCAATGTCTTCAGTCGTGATGGGGTCAATGACTGGAACTTCTTCAGCTTCAGGAGCTTCTGTGGAAGTAGGCTCGTGAACTATCAACTGACGCTCTTGGTGTTCGGAGGCAAGACGAGCAAAATCAATGGGTCAACAATGAGGGGCTCTGTGGGAGCATCCCGATCTTTCTTCTTGGTCTTCCTCTTCTTGGGCACAAGAGTGTCATTAGTGGTGTTCTTGAACTTGCACTTTCTGGCTTCGGCTTTAGTTGCCCTGGTTTTCTTTAGTTATGAAGCCACTGTGGGGACCTTAGGCTTCGAGCTTGTCATGCTGGCATGGCAGGCAATGCAAGGTTCTTCCCACCTTGATGCTTCAGATGGGGCCACAGTAGACTTCTTCTGCTTAGCAGCCATCTTGGGGTCAATGCCTGGACACCCAAGTGCCTTGTGCTTTTCAGCTTCATTTTAATCTTGAACACACTTGAGAGCTAGATCCTTCATGCGCTCTCTTGAACCTTTGGCTTCTTCGCGCTTCTTGCAAAATGCCTCCTTGAGGTCATGCAGCATCACCTTGAAGTTTTGAACGTCAGCCACGCTGAGCTTGGCCACATGCTTCTTGAACTGCTCTTTCTCATAGTCAATCTTGTTCTTCAATTCAACAATTCGCTGAGCCAGAGCCAGCTCAGGAGCAATGGCGCCTTGGAAAGAGACGCTGATGCCAATCGGGAGCTGAAGATCATCAAAACTGAGATCTGGGTTGTCAAACCATTCATCAATGAAGGTATTCAGAATGTTTACGTCGAAGAGGGGCAGATCGTTGAAGATATCCACCTCTTTCTTGCTCTTTATCAGCTGCTCAAGAGCATTGTTACCAAACTCATCATCTAAAGACAAATCAATGGCTTCAGTCTCGTTCCGCAGAACGGCAGCTTGTGTCAGGGCTTGACCAGAACTCCTGAACATTTTTCTTTTGTGTCTTCTCGCGCTTCTTGGAGATGCGAGAGAGATCTTCAGAAGTGTTACTGGGAACAGGAGGGGCAGTTGCCAATGGCTTCACTCGAGAAGCTTTTGGTGCAGCAGTCGGTTTTGAAGCCTTGGACTTCTTTTGCTTCTGCGGCTTAGGAGGAGGAGCTGGTGCATCATCAGTGTCAGCATCATCACCAGAATGATCTACATTTGCTCCTTGGACGACAATGTGAGTGGTGAGGCCTTCGAGGTTGTAGAAGGGGCCGATTCTTTTTTCATTGGCTTCACGGGTGCCATCATCCCGAGGAGCAGACGGACCTGGGTTGAAGTCAAGTCCATATGCTTTCTTGTTCTTCACATCAGAGTCTTTGGCGAACTTGAAGTTGCGCTTGAACGGATTGTCTTCACGGCACCACATCAGAGAAGAAGGGTCAGCATTCTCTGGCTGCGGTCTGCGAACCATGCACGGATAGAAGCCTTGCTCAATAGCTTCAGTCTTGGACCGGTGAGGAAGGTTTTTGTATAGTATATCTCCCCAGGGTCGCTTGATGGCATTCTTCTCTGCATACTCTTCTGTGACGAATCAGTACTTGAACCATTCTTCTGTCCAATATCTTCGAATCCATTGGATTTGATTCTTGCGTTCACCGTAAGTTTCCTCTAGGTCTGTCTTGTATAGTTCATGCAGATCTGGTGGCAAATCCTTTGAAGTGTTCTCACGGTGCTGTCCGCCACCCTTTCTTGCTGACTTCTATGTAGCCATGAAGCTTAACCTGAAAGGCTTCAGAACTTGCGAAGGCTTCCGATGGCTGGTCAGACAAGAACTGGCTTCAGGAGAATTTATGTGACTCTGTAAGAATTCTGCAAACGAATGCAGACTATGAGAACCAAGGGATTCTCCCACAGACATGTACCTGTGACAGCATTAGAGGTGCGATGGAAGGGGAAGAGGTCATATGCATTCTCAAAAGATTTTGAAGATAAATCAGTTTGAAGACATTGACCTCATAACGCAAAGACATTCACTTATTTGGTGAGAGTTGGTTCCAGATTTGTACGAATCCAAGAATAAGTACAAGTGAGGAATCTAACTTGTAGAGTAGCATAAGTGACCAGACTAGGCATTGTATGAGATGCAGAAAGAGATAGATTCAACTTTGGAGATATAGAAACTGCTTTTGGTAAGGAAGGATGAATCTACCAGATCGAAAATACGGTAAAAAGTGAGTTTTAGTTACCACACGAAGAACTGCTAGACGGAGTGAAGTTGGAGGCCGAGCAGTTCGATCTTCCATGCCCTAACTTGGCGACGGAGGACACCTATGGTGACGACGGAGAGGACGAGGTCCGCGGTTGGCGTCAGGACGGCGTCGGAGAAGTCGCGTCAGCTAAGCGCTTCGTCGCCAACGTCGTCGAGAGCTAGCGGTGGTGCTAGGGTTTGCGCGAGGTGGAGAGATGGAAGAAGAATATTTGACCGAGATGTGATGAGTATTTATAAGGAAAGGGACGGCACAACGCAATTACGCAGGTGCCCCTGGCGGTTCACATCTGAAGGGCACGTGGCAAGCATGCAACATCTTGGAGTTTGTTCCATGTTCCCACGCATGCCTGGATTGTCAGGGTGGTCGTTCCAAATTCTCCGGCTTTCAGGCAATAAGGATATAGCATTAAAAACCGATATAAATGTTTGTCAGATTGACTTCAGCTGACAAGGTCTCAGTGAAGACAATCGACAGTTTTCAATAGAATGCATATGATTTGGACAGATAGAGTTGAGATAGAAGCATAGATAGGTTAGGGTCCGATCACATTCACTTAGATCAAAAGATTCAGCACGAAGTCATAGCTATAAGTGAATGGTGTAGATGATTGAACACAAATACATATATAACTAGTGTAAGACCAAATCAATAAGATGAAGATAAAGATGAATATAAGCCAGGGATGAAGATAAATCAAATTCGAAGACCTTGCAAATATAACACCAAGAGAAACACTTCAAACAAAAGTTTGGTGGTGGTGTTACCCACCGTATAGGAAGTATTAGACCCAGACACGGCGCACAATTATCGTGGTGCTCCGAAGTCAAATTCCGCATTAATGTACTCACATGTAGAGTGTATGTCTTCATTAATTGAAGATATACATTACTTCGTGTGTTGCACATCTGAGTCATCAAAATGCATAAGTGTTAGGATGTGTGTCCAATTTACTGGACATTTGAGGATTCCAAGATATTTAGCTCACACCACAACTTGCAAAACCTTTTCTCATGCAAGGGCTTTGTGAAGATATCAGCCAATTGCTCTTCAGTGTTGACGTGAATGATATCAATATCTTCCTTCATAACATGATCTCTGAGAAAGTGATGATGAATTTCAATGTGCTTTGTCTTCGAGTGCTGAACTGGGTTGTTGGCAATCTTGATGGCACTCTCATTGTCACAATAGGGATGCACATTCTTCAGGTGGATGCCATAGTCCTTGAGAGTTTGCTTCATCCAGAGAAGCCGAGCACAGCAAGATCCAGCAGCAATGTATTCGGATTCAGCAATGGAGAGAGATACCCAGTTCTGCTTCTTTGAAGACCAACAAACAAGAGATCGTCCTAGAAAGTGACATGTGCCTGATGTGAACTTGCGATCAACCTTGTCACGAGCATAATCAGCATCTGAGAATCCAACTAGATCAAACTCTGAGCCCTTTGGATACCATAATCGTAGTGTTGGGGTGTAAGCCAAATATCAAAGAATTCGCTTCATAGCTAAGTGATGCGATTCCTTTGGTGCCACTTGGAATCGGGCACACATACAAACACTAAGCATTATATCTGGCCTAGATGCACATAAATAAAGCAAATAACCAATCATGGAGCAGTATACCTTTTGATCAAACTCTTTACCATTGGCGTCGGGACCCAGACGACTTTTGGTTGGCATTGGCGTCGTGTATCCTTTGCAGTCTTGCGTTCCAAACTTCTTCAGGCAATCTTTGAGGTATTTCTCTTGAGATATGAAGATGTCATTGCGTTGCTGACAGATTTGGAGACCCAGAAAGAACTTCAGCTTGCCCATCATGGACATCTGATACTGCTCTTGCATCATGTGACCAAACTCATCACTGTATTTCTTGTTGGTGCAGCCGAAGATAATGTCATCCACATAGATTTGGCACACAAACAGTTCACCATCGTATGTCTTCGTGAAGAGTGTAGGATCTAGTGAACCAGGTTTGAAGCATTTGCTCTTCAGGAAGTTTTTGAGCGTGTCATACCAAGCACGGGGGGCTTGTTTGAGGCCATACAACGCCTTGTTGAGCTTGTACACCATATCAGGATGTTTTGGATCTTCAAAGCCAGGAGGTTGTGCGACATATACTTCTTATTCTATCTTTCCATTGAAAAAGGCACTCTTCACATCCATTTGATACAGAAGGATGTTGTGATGATTTGCATAGGCCAGCAGTATGCGAATGGCTTCAAGCCTTGCCACGGGAGCAAATGTTTCATCGAAGTCAATTCCTTCCACTTGAGTGTAACGTTGTGCAACTAGACGAGCCTTGTTTCTGACCACTTGACCATGCTCATCTTGCTTGTTGCGATATATCCATTTGGTGCCAATAATATTGTGCTTCTGAGCATCGGGATGCTTGACCAATTCCCACACATTATTCAGCTCAAACTGTTGAAGCTCTTCTTGCATAGCTTGAATCCATTCAGGTTCTATGAAGGCTTCATCAACTTTCTTGGGTTCAGAGATTGAGACGAAAGCAAAATGCCCACAGAAATTGGTTAGCTGTGTTGCACTTTGAGTAGCTCTTGAACGAGTGAGTGGACCAGGTGCATTCAAGCTGTCAATTATCTTCTCAGTCTGAACTTCATTTGCAACACGAGGATGAACAGGACAAAGATTTTGCTCTTGCTGATCAATTTCATCATTTGGGGGATTGTCTTCATGCTGAGCATTGTCTTCAAGTTGATTAGGTGCAGAAATGATAAGCTCTTCTTCAGTCTGATTCTCAGTTGGTATGTTTTCTCCAATTTCATCTGCTTGATTGATTCACTTGGAGGTACTTCATATAGCACATTTGGCAGGTGATCTCTTTGCGAGCCGTTAGTCTCATCGAACCGCACATCCACAGTTTCAACCACTTTATAGTGAAAGAGGTTGAAGACTCTGTAGGAGTGTGAATCCTTTCTGTAACCAAGCATAAAACCTTCATGTGCTTTCGGTGCAAATTTTGAAGTGTGATGTGGATCCTTGATCTAGCACTTAGCACTAAATACTCTGAAGTAGCTTACATTTGGCTTCTTACCAGTTAGGAGCTCATAGGATGTTTTCTTTAGAAGCTTGTGAAGATAAACACGGTTGATGATGTGGCAAGCAGTGTCAATGGCTTCAGGCCAGAACTTCTGTGGAGTCTTGTACTCATCAAGCATCGTTCGGGCCATCTCAATAAGAGTTCTGTTCTTGCGCTCCGCGATGCCATTTTGCTGAGGTGTGTAAGGAGCAGAGAACTCATGAGTAATGCCCAAAGTATCCAGATAGAGGTCGAGGCCGGTGTTCTTGAACTCGGTCCCGTTGTTGCTTCTGATGTGCTTGATCTTGACGCCATAGTTCGTCATGGCACGATTGGCAAAGCGTCTGAAGACATCCTGCACTTCGGTCTTGTAGAGGATTATATGCACCCAAGTATATCTAGAGTAATCATCAACAATGACAAAGCCATAGAGGCAAGCAGTAGCATTGAGAGTAGAGTAGTGAGTAGGGCCAAATAAGTCCATGTGTAGCAGCTCGAAAGGTTGAAATGTAGTCATGATTGTCTTTGAGGGATGCTTGGCCCTGGTCATCTTTCCAGCTTCGCAGGCACCACACAGATGATCCTTCTTGAATTTGACGCCTTCGATACCCACAACATGCTTCTACTTCGCGAGAGTGTGCAAGTTCCTCATGCCAGCATGCCCTAGCCTTCGATGCCAAAGCCAGCACTCTAAAGCTTTTGCTAGAAGACATACGGCCATCTGTGGTCCTGCTGAGAAATCTACCATATACAGATCATCTTTCCGATACCCTTTAAAGACTAGAGACTTGTTAGATTCCATTAGCACAAGGCATCGATATTTTCCAAATAGCACAATCATGTTTAAGTCACAAAGCATTGAGACAGACATTAAGTTGAAACCAAGGGATTCAACAAGCATCACTTTGTCCACGTGCTGATCCCTTGATATTGCAACTCTACCTAGACCCAATACCTTGCTTTTACCAGTGTCAGCAAATGTGATGTGACTCTTGTCTGATGGACGTAGCGTTGAATCCATCAGAAGACTTCGATCGCCAGTCATGTGGTTAGTTCATCCACTGTCCATAATCCATTCTGAAGTACGAGGTGTCATAGCCTACAGTGCAGTTTGGGGGCTAGGCTTCACCAAGCGAGTTGTGAAGCATAAACATTTGACGAACAAGTGGAACATGGAAATTCAGATCTTGGTTAGGATAGATAGGATGAGTGTCAAGGAATCCCTGAACGAAATACATAGTAAGACCATTTGGGCATTTTATCTTGTGCCCCACAAGATGTTTAAGCTCCCCAGCATTAGTTTTGGACGCCTTTGATTTCTGGCTGGAGAACTTTCCCTGCAAAAGAGAGTTAAGTTTTCTTAACCACCCACATTTTCAGGGGTGGCTTAGAAGCAATGAGTCTAAGTGCAACATCTGAGAACTTCAGCTTTGGAGCCCTAGTAAATAGCCTTGAAGGGGGAGAATAATACTCATAGGAATAAGCAAAAAAGTTCTTAGTTTTATGAACATAGCGGTTTGAGGAAACACGCTCATATTCATGGGTCCGAGTATGATTTCCCTGCAAAACATTGACGTTAGGGTGACTCAGATGAGTCCTCGGTTTGTATGAATATTTAGGACCATATGAAGCCTTTGGTATGGGGTTTGTCTTCTTCACAGGTAGTGTCATGATGACATTCACCGGAAGATTCTCAAGACAACTTTTGGGAACCCATATCTTCTTCATAGGTGGCCCATTCCTGCAGTTAGTACCAATATACCTGGCAAACACTTTGCCATTCTGATTCTTAAACAAATTATAGTTTACATCAAAGGATTCATCAATGATAATAGGGTTAGCACAAGTGAAACCAGATAAGGTGGATGGATCTACTGAAGGTTCCTTTGCAGCAACCCATGTGGTTTTGGGTTATTGCTCAGGCTTCCAGTACGACCCATCAAAATTCATTTTTCTCTTGAACCCAACACCCTCTTTCCTAGGGTTTCGGTTTAGAATCTGCTTTTTGAGGACATCACATAATGTCTGATGCCCTTTGAGACTTTTGTACATCCCTGTCTCAAGCAGTGTCTTCAACCTGGCATTCTCATCAGCAATAGTACTGGTATCCTCAGCAGAGGGGTTAGTTACCACACCAGCAGTTGAAGATATTGCAACAGTAGTAGCAGTAGAACATTCAGCAACAGAGGCAACGTTATCATGCTCAATGCATTTTAGACATGGTGGTTCAAATCCTTCCTGAGCGGGACTGATCTGTTGAGTGCGAAGTGACTCATTCTCCTTTTGAAGATCTTCATGAGCCGTTCTCAATTTCTCAAGTTCTTGCTTCCTTTGAAGATAATCATAGGAAAGCTTTTCATGAGAAGTTGAAAGCGATTCATGTCAACCTTCAAGTTCCTGGTACTTAACATGAAGATTTTTAATGTCTTCAATTAAGGACTGAGACTTGGTCATTTCCGCGTCCAACAGGTCATCGCTTTTGTCTAACAGTTTTTGAGTATGTTCCATAGCTTTCTGTTGTTCAGTTGCAATTTTAGCAAGTGTTTTGTAACTAGGTTTGGATTCACCATCAGAGTCATCTTCACTAGATGTCTGAAAGTAAGCATCGCGTGATTTTACCTTGGCACCACGTGCCATGAAGCAATAGGTGGGAGGCGTGTCGTCCTTGTCATTATCATCAGCGTTGGTGACAGAGCCATTGTCTTCAGTGTTGAAGATGGACTTGGCGACGTAGGCTGTAGCTAGAGCCAGACTCGCAACACCAGAGTTGGACTCCTCCTCAGACTCCACCTCTGCCTCCTCAGAAGCAGACTCCTCATCTGAATCCATTTCCTTGCCAACAAAAGCACGAGCCTTGCCAGATGAGCTCTTCTTGTGTGATGAAGACTTGGAAGAAGACTTGGAAGAAGATTTTGAGGATTTCTTCTTCGTCTTGTCATCAGAATCATATTATTTGCTCTTCTTTTTCTTCTTCTCATTGTCCCACTGTGGACACTCAGAGATGTAGTGACCAGGTTTCTTGCACTTGTGGCAGGTTCTCTTCTTGTGGTCATAGGTAGAAGCTTCATCATTCCTTGAGCTGGATCGTGAAGACTTTCTGAAGCCTTTTTTCTTGGTGAATTTCTGGAACTTCTTCACAAGCATAGCAAGCTCCTTTCCAATGTCTTCAGGATCACCAGAACTGCAGTCAGATTCTTCTTTAGATGACGAAGCAACAGCCTTTGCCTTCAAAGCGCGAGTTCGGACATAGTTGGGGCCATAGATATCTCGTTTCTCAGATAGCTAGTACTCATGTGTGTTGAGCCTCTCAAGTATGTCAGACGGATCGAGAGTCTTGAAGTCAGGGCGTTCTTGTATCATCAGGGCTAAGGTGTCAAATGAGCTGTCAAGAGATCTCAGTAGTGCCTTCACTATTTCATGCTTGGTAATCTTAGTGGCGCAGAGTTCTTGGAGCTCATTTGTGATATTAGTGAGGCGATCAAATGTGAGCTGGACGTTCTCATTGTCGTGTCTCTTGAAGCGGTTGAAGAGGTTGCGGAGAGTGCTGATCCGTTGATCTCGCTGAGTTGAGATGCCTTAATTGACCTTGGAGAGCCAGTCCCAGACTAGCTTCGACGTTTCCAGAGCGCTCACATGGCCATACTGCCCTTTGGTCAGATGACCACAGATGATGTTCTTGGCGGTAGAGTCCATTTGAATGAACTTCTTGACATCAGCAGGGGTGACACCTTCACCAGTCTTGGGAACGCTGTTCTTGATGACATACCATAGATCGACATCAATGGCTTCAAGATGCATGTGCATCCTATTCTTCTAGTATGGATATTCAGTGCCATCAAAGATGGGGCATGCAGCGGAGACTTTGATTATCCCTGTAGTCGACATAGCTAAAACTCCACATGGTTAAACCGAATCACACAGAACAAGGGAGTACCTTGCTCTAATACCAATTAAAAGGGCTAGTTATCGACTAGAGGGGGGTGAATAGGCAATTTTTTGAAAGTCTTCAAAACATGGGAGTTTTGAAGACAAACGATAGAGGCGACACTATTCGTAAGTAGCGGAAGGTAGACTACACTAGACAAGCCATAGTCAACTATTCAATGAAGTAAAAGAACGAAGACTACTAGCGGCTGGGTAGTAAAGATCAAGATGAAAGATCGTATGAAGCCAATCAGAACAGGTAGTCACACAGTGAAGTCAAACAGATAATGCAAGCAGGCAATGACTTCAGAAGACAAACTGTAAGAAAAGAGAAGTGAGAGATAGAACCAGTAGCTTCAGGAGGACAAGGATTTGTTCGACCAGTTCCAGTTGCTGTGACAACTGTACGTCTGGTTAGGGAGGCTGAGATTCAACTCAGAAGACCGCATCTTCACCTTATTCCCCTTGAGCTAAGGACACCTAGTCCCTGCCCAATCACTCTAGTAAGTCTTCAAGGTAGACTTCCAGACCTTCACAAACTTTGTTCACCGGCAATCCACAATGACTCTTGGATGCTTAGAATGTGACGCCTAACCGGCTGGAGGATTTACAGTCCTCAAGTGTAACCAGTCTTCAGATCACACGAACAGAAAGACTTCAGTGATGCCAAACACTCTTTGGGCTCTGGGTGGTTTGGGCTTTGTCCTCGCAAGGATTCTCTCTCAAAAGCTTCGGAGGTGGGTTGCTCTCAAACGACAAAAGCCGTGTACTAACTCTGAGTAGCCGACCAATTTATGGTGTAGGGGGTGGGATATTTATAGCCACTGGGCAACCCGACCTGATTTGTCCGAAATGACCCTGGGTCACTAAGGAACTGACACGTGTCGCAATGGTCAGATTTCAAACACACGCGACAGCTTGACTTGGGCTACAAGTAAAGCTGACTCATCCGACTCTGGATAAGATTTGCTCTCATTGTCTTTGCTCGAAGACATAGGATTTGGTTGAGCATCACTTCAGTCACTCTGACTTTGTTCACTTGGACCCCACTTAACCGTACAGTGGTTCCTACGACTCAACAAAGAAGAAAAGAAAACAACGAAACTACTAAGTCTTCGCGCTCCATAGTCCTCACTCAATGTCTTCTCATGTCATAGTCTTCCATGTAAATAGCTTCACAGATCACCATTGTCTTCAATGTCTTCACACATTTTTAGGGGTCATCTCCGGTAGGTAAACCGAATCAATGAGGGACTACTACCTGTGTTATCCTGCAATTCTCACAAACACATTAGTCCCTCAACCAGGTTTGTCTTCAATACTCCAAAACTAACTAGGGGTGGCACTAGATGCACTTACAGCCGCATTCATGCCCGGCCAGAGCGGACACGACCTCTCACTGGCGCCGACATTGAAGCAGCGCACCGGCCTAGAGAGCGTCGCCCGCGCCGCTTCCTTGTGCACGCGACTGCTCCGCGTTCAAAGGTCGCAATAGCCGCCACAACATGCATGTAAAAAGTTCTTGGGAGTCCGTGCTACAGCTAGCTGTCCTCCCCAACTCGTCAATCTCTTCCAGTAGTGCTAGTACTCCATGGCGCGATCCATCGACAAGCAGGCGGGAAAGTTATCGTATACTTGGTTTGCGGTGAGTGGCATGTCGACCGACCGTGTGGGGTCGAGCCATGGAGGAGGGTGAGACACGAACACGATAGACGTGATTTAAATGTTGGTTTTGCTCGATGGCGCGATCCAACGAAACGAAACGTCGGTTTCTCTCCGTTTCCATTTTTTCTCCGGAAAAACGGAAACTTTCCACTCCATTTTCATTCCTATTCCAAGGTTGCCCCATTACAACATTCCATCAAATACAAAGGAAGACTAACACGCATGCTGATGCATCTCAATGATTCACAGATCATATCCAATATTTACTTCACAACTAAAGACAAAAGTTGTGAGAGTGTGTACGAAAGAAAAACTACTGATGGGGTCACTACGACTTAAACCCTAAACCCTAAACAAGATTTAATTTCCTGGCCAGGCAGAACCTGTCAAAGGAAAGACGGCTGGCACACTCGGATCATACGATGCTTTTGTGCAGTTCCACTAAAATCGAGCTGAGCATCCCTGATGGCAAAGATATTGAAGAAGTGTGATTAGAATAATAGTACTGGCACTAGTTCATGAGACATAAACTTGTCACAAGTAGAAGCCGGTAGAAGTAGAGAAAGATCAACATGGAGATGGAGCTACGGCAGTGGAGCAAGCCGGCTCCAAAAGGAAGATGGACTACCTGGGATGTCGGGCTATAGCTAGAAGGGCGGTTGGGACGCGGCATCGGCCCATACCGCGGTGACCCCGATTGGGACGCACCGACTGTGGGTTTTCTCCCTCGTCGATGTCGACCGTGTCTATGCAGAACATTGTTCCCTTCCCCCAGCTGCGGGATCAGGCTGGATATGTGACCAGTGGTGTGGCCACCGTCGTTCTATGCTTGTGAAGAGAGCAACCTAAGCAAGCAGGCTTGTAGCTTAGGCTCCTGCTAGTGTATATATAGTGGTTTTATTTTTCTCTCCATATCAACCATTTTATATTGCATACGTGTCATTGAAGAGTGAAATCATGGTTGCTTCTTCTGACTAACTTACTGTGTGATTTGACTGCTCCTTAGTGGCCCCTACACGTACTCCCCCTACGTGTATGCAACATTCACACGTACACATGGACGCAAAAATGTCCATGTGTGCATGTCCGAGCACACGACGGAACACACGTGGTCACGCTCAAGTGCTCAACCTACACGCGCATGCACACACATACTTAGTCAGGGTGAGCTAGTGACCGTACAAACACCGGAAAATATATATTGAGCGCAATGAGCGTATTATGAAGTCCACTGACCGTATTTTTACAAATATACAGTGACAGATAGTGTATTTATCTCGTTTGAAATTAAGCCATATTAACCGGAGAGGAGGCAGTATGGACTAGCATTACTTTGTTGTGTCCCGTCAACTTGCCGAGCAAGGAGAAGGTTGCAGGACAGGAGAAGCTTGCGCACGGTGTCTCGCAGGACAAGGAGAAACTTTTGACTAATGCAAGCTCTCCCTCGCTCAGGCGGTGGACGTGCAATAGTTAATTCGGTGTCAAATTGCCAGAAGCATACACTATACTAGTACTATTATTGTTCGACTTCCCGAATAGGCGAACAGCCAAGCGCAAAGTTTACTAGTAGTACTAGTACTACTACTATAGTATATAGAGGTATGTACTATACTAGTACTAGGAACCGAATGGAGGAGCGTCTGCACTCTTATTATAATTTTAAAATGTGATAAATCAATCTTCAACACATTTGGTTCTCTTTGAGGGTTCTCGCATGTGATAATGGAAGTTGATTGCATGGAACACTCGCCACAATTCTCGCTTAATTCCGGCTCATATCCTTTTAGAAATAGGAGCGCTCGGTAATATTTCCTCTTTTTTTGTTATTCAGCATGTAAACAGGTCAGCAAACCTTGCGGCGCATCTTTGTGCGAACCGTGCTTGCTGCACTTTGAATGTGGCCGAGAGCTGGCTTGATGAAACACCTCGGTTCCTACTTCTTTTTTTGCGAGGTACCTCGCTTCCTAGTGACCAGTATCTTGGATGATTGTCCTAAGAATGCTTATATATGAATAAAGCTCTCTCATTTACCCGCAAAAAAGATTAAGCTATATTAACTGGAAAGGAGGGAGTATGGACTAACACTACTTTTTGGTGTGTCCCATCAACTCGCAGAAGAGGAGAATTTTGCAGGACAAGGTGAAGCTCGCTTACGCCTTTTGACTAATGCAACCTACCCTCGGTGGACATGCATCAGACCATTCGGTGTCAGATTGTCAGAGGCATACACTGTAGTACCCAACATGCGGAGTACCATCATTGTTCGACTTCACGAAGAGGCGAAGAGCCAAGTGCAAGGTTTAGTAGTACGAGTACTACTACTACTAGAACCGCATGGTGGACCATCTGTACTCTTATTCTTTTTTAATCTCTGATAAAGTACACGTTTATTCCGGAGAAGGGCGGAAAACTGCAGCCCAACATGTAATGATGATATCGATCAACCAACCATGCTTGAATATATCTTGGCCTCCGTGCGAGCCCTTCTGTGTGTTCTCGCTCCTTGTCTCTCTCAAGGAACGGCGGGTTGGCCATTTTGCCGTCAATTGAGATCGGTTTGCTCACACTCCTGTCCCACATGTCAGTGATATGCCAAGAGGAGGTGCATTGACCGAATGGCCATATGCGTACTTGGTTTTGCACCTTCATATACTACTCCTCCCTCCATCACAGTTTACAGGGCGCGCTTCATTATGATACATTTCTCTCAATGCATTTCCACCACCAGAGAGACTTTAGACGCGTTTGGTTTAATGCTTAATTAATTAGGGTGTGGTAACCGCAATCAAGTCCACAATTTTCTCTCGATGTACTACTACGCAGTGGAGTAAGTGCATGCATGCGTGTACCCGGGGTGGAAGCAGTGCATGCATGTGTGTACGCATTATTTCCTCTAGTAATAGACGGCGTGCTATAACTACCAATGCTATTTTTCAGGCTGATCGCTAGATGCCTTGGTCCCACAGATTTTTGCTTTTTTCTGAAGCGCGCTCTATAAACAGTGACGGATGGAGTAGTATGAGTGGATTCAAAGAAGAGCGTATTGATGGTTGCTTCTTCCGAGCAACTTAATGTGGGAAAGGTGGGGCTTATGATTTGACTGCTCATTACTCACTATTAATGTGGTGCAACGACCGGGCTGAGTCTGCCATGCGGTTGTGCACTACCCCCTCGGTTCTTAAATATACTCCGGAGTATTTGTCTTTCTAGAGATTTCAATGAGTGACTACTCGAATATTTGTCTTTTTAGAGATTCAAATCGACTACTACATACAGATGTATATAGACATATTTTAGAGTGTAGATTCACTCATTTTGCTCCGTATGTAGTCACTTGTTGAAATCTTTAGAAAGACAAATAGAGTATTTAGGAACGGAGGGAGTACACATAGGAAGCAAAATGAATGAATCTACACACTAAAATATGCCCATTTGAAATTTGTAAAAAGACAAATATTTAGGAATGAAGGAGTATAATTTTGTGCATGGCACATGGACCCGGATGCTGAAGAGGCTTCTGGCAATGCTATCAAGCTTCCAGCATTTGTCTACATAATTGACGTACTATACAAATAATTTTCTAGCGACATAAAATTGTACAATGGTGTGAGCTTTCAGCTTTTGTTTCGTGTGTCTTGCCATCGATGCTCTTTCGCAAACAATAAAAAACTAACTTCCTTGCTAATGCATCTCAATTATTAGCAGATCGGAGCTAATATTTACATCACAACTAAAGACAAAGATGTGAGAAGGTGTTAAATTAAAATTGATCCATGCTTTCATTGGCAGCAATGTCCACACAGCTCTGTCTAAATCAACAAGGCATGTTGGGAAAAAAAGTAGCTGTCTGGAGCATGCAACATTCCGATCATTTTGTGCAGTTCCACTAAAATAGAGCTGAGCTCCCTGTTCCAAAGATGTTAAGTGTGATTACAATAATAGAGGACTGCTGATGAAAACAATAAACACACAAATAGAAGCCGGTCACCTTTGCAGTCTCTCTTAAGACTAACTAGTTGGAGAAGATTAGGCTCGGAGTTGGATGAGGAGGATAGAGCAAAACCAATCTCCCTTCATGCAGTCGCACTGAAATGTAGAGACGTTGCCCGTGTGACATTTTAGTACAACTGCACAAAACACTCTTAAGAAAAAAGTGATTTGTGCAGTTCACCAAAAGGTCGCAATAGCAACGAGGTAAATGGATAGCCCTATTTGCAAAAAAGAGGTAGAAAGGAAAAAATTACTAGCCAATAACAGTTGATGACACATGCGGCGACAAAAAAGAAGCATATTCCTTGTCCTAAGGGAAGATAACAACACGGTTGTGTTTGTCTAAAACAGTGTGAGGACGAGATTTCAATATGGAAAGTACGCCAGACGAGCTATGTTTTGGGCAAAGAACTATGGAAGATCCACATGCAGCGACGTGGGAAGACGGGCAGTGGAGCAAGGCCAGAGGGGATACTTGGAGGTTGTCAGGATGTAACTAGGTGAGCGGCGGCGGGCGGAATCTACCCATAATGTGGCAGCGAGCAGGTGGCGTAGGCCCTACCGCACCGGAGCTTGGTCAGAGAGAACGGCGTGTGTCGGATTTAGGGTTCCGGCAGACCCTTGAGGTTCGAACACTGGGGTGCGCGTGGAGGTTTCGCCTTCTACCTACCTGTTCCTCGCCGAATCGCTAGGATCTAAACTACGAGAAGGACAACACAAGAGACATAGGGTTTATACTGGTTCAGGCCACCATTGTTGTGTAATACCCTACTCCAGTGTGTGGCGTGGTGGATTGCCTCTTGGGCTGATGATGAACAATACAAGGAAGAACAGCCTCGCGAGGGTCTGTTCTTGTGGGTGTGTCGTCCCTTTGGAGGGGTTGATTCTAGATGCCTATCTTATCTCCAGATTCCTATCCAGATGCCTCTACCCTGTGGGTGGCTAGTCCTATTTATAGGCGAAGGCCCTGGGCCTCTTCCCAAATATTGAGCGGGAAGGGCGCCAACAATTGGCCAATTTGAAGGGGAACATCTAGTACACTTATCCTGACTAAAGTTGGTCCTCGCCTGTCAAAGGCTCTGGTGGTGACGCCGACTTGGGCTCCACGGTGACCTCCATCCTGCCGTTGGACTGGTCTTGGTCTTGTTGCACCAAAATGGATGCCTTTGCTTGATGCTCTCGCCTGCGCTTGCTCCCCTTGCACCAAAGAGGAAAGAAGGACACTGCGCGGGCTGGCGCCCGGCTGGCGCCCTTGGTCGTCATGGCTTGCGTCATGGGCACCTCGCGAGGTACCCTACCTTGAACTCTCCGCCTCCTCATGAGCCAGCCTGATGAGGCCGTGCTTGAGGGAGCTCCTTGTCGTCCGCCCCGCGAGGCTTGGCCCCTCGCGAGGGTCTTGAGCTTGTGCTGATGAAGATGGGCCATGCTAGGCCCCCTTTGAGCCACGCTGCAGGCCGCAGGCAGGCAAGTCTGGGGACCCCCATTCCCAGAATGCAGATAGTAGCCCCCGGGCCCAAGGCGCGCCCGGACTTGGCCGAGCAGAGAGGCAAAAGGGCAAGTGCGAAGCGTCGCGGGCCCTAACAGCCTGCGGCCTTGGGTGCCGCGTGGCGGTTGATTGGATGTGGGCATCTCCGCTCCCCCACGACGCCTCGACAACTGCGCAAACTGGCAAGTCCCTGCATGCAAAAAACCGGTCATGATTACCTGCGATCGTGGAAGCCGACGGTTGGCCTTCCTTGGCTATAAGTACGGAACGGCGCGAGCCATTCCAGTCAATCTTCCTCTGCTATTCCTCCTCTTCTTCATCTTTGCCATCACTCCGTCTCACGCTGATGGCGCCCATCCGCCGGTTCTCCGCAGAAGAGAAGGTCCTGACCCGCTTCCACCGAAGAAGCGGTTGGTCCTCTGTCGTCGAGATGAGGGCGCGCGGCAGGAGGTGTCGAGGCCTTGGTGCGAGCGACCGCTGCCAGGGTTCCCGCTGCCCTTGTACGCCCACCTTGAGGGCCTTGCAGGAGCTGATGTCGAGCGCCATGGACGACGCCGCCATCGGCGCCGACAAGTCACGGCGGTGCGCGTTGTCCCTCCTGGAGTTCACGCCGAGGGCTCCTCCCGAGAGTTTGTGCTCCACGCCGCCATGCCTCGTCCATCTTGGATTCGCCTTCCTCCTTCCTTCGCCTCCGAGATTCCACCGAGGGGGCCCTTCAGGCTCTGGCTGCAGCATGCCGATTGCCAGACTCCTGCGACCGATGCGGATGTCGAGGTCGTCGCTCCAGGTAAGGTCTTCATGACCCGGGGCTGGGGCAAGATCGCCCGGGTTTGCAGGATGAGGGGCGCCCTCGTGATCCACTTAGAGTTCGATGGCGCTTCCACGATGATTTTCAAGGTCTTCGACGAAGATGGGCGTCGGCTGGAGTGCTGCCCCGGGAGAGGCGGTCGGGACCCTGCTGCAGCGAGACAGAGACCGCCCAATCGCTCCCTTGGAGGCTCCTTAGGCGATGAAAGCGCAGGAGGATCCAGCGACTCTGTCGAGCTCTTCGCGACTCCGGAGACGAGCGACGACAGCTACGAACCCCCAACCTTCGTCGTTCTCGGAGCAGGGCGGGCTCGTCCGGTCGTCGCCGCCCCTGAGCTAAATGGGGTTGGCGCCGGTGCTGGACGGCCCACTGTTGATGATGGCGTCCGCCGCGATGGTCCCCGTAGTTAGGACTCTTTAAGATTCGCGTCTTTTGTCCCTGCAAGGAACCGAGAATTTACCCCGTGGGGGCTTGGAAGATGTTTGCAGCTCCGTTCGTCAATATGATCCTCATTATGAGGCAGTGCAAGATGGTTGTTCCATCTTAGCTTGGTTTCTTCCTGTCAGACCTCGTGAGGGCTTGATGCTCTGCGCCGACAGGTCCCAGTCCCCAGGCGGCTTCTGCCGTCACTGGTATGCCAGGTCGCGATGCCGTGGTCAAGGCCAGGAGGTGAGCGACCCGAGGCCCGGTAAGAGCCCCTGAGTCGCGATGCTCAAGAGGTCCCCCTTGGCGCTCAAGCAGCCATCATTTGGTGAGAAAGGAGAGCGACGTTGCTAAGATGGGATTGCATTAAGTGCGGGGACGGTCCTGCGATAGCTAGTGTTCCCGAAGAGTGACTTATCTCGAGGGTCAGGAACGCTTCCTGGTGAGGCGCTAGGTCCGTGCCTTGTCCGGTGAGGGGTTGCTTGGCGAGGTCATCACGTGCTTCTCTCCTCTCGCCTTCGCTCCCCTTTCTGCTCTACGTCCTCGGGTCCCGTACCTCGAGCGAGTCTCAGCCGTCGCTGGTATGCCAAGTTGCGATGCCATGGACAAGGCCAGAGGGTGAGGGCTGGAGAACCAGTAGGAGCCCTGAGTCGCGATGCTCAGGTACCCCCCCCCTTTAACGTGGAAGCGGTTTGCGTGGACAAGAGTAAAGAAGACATCGTGAGGGCCTCGCATGACGACGCTCCTGGGGAGACCCTGCAGGCTCATCACAGAAGAAACGAGAGTTCGTCGCGACAATCGACGGTTAGCCGTTAGTTGCTTTGGAGAGGCGGCGAGGCACGAAAGGCCTGGCGGGGTGTACTGGTTCACCCGCGATCCAGCCCGGGACTCACGGGGCCCTACCCCAAGGCGGGTTGCGCCCGGCGCTGGGCCTTATCCTGGAGTGTGTTCCTACAAATTTGGCTAGATGCCGATGCTCTACGTCCTCGGGTCCCGGCTCCCGGGCTGGTCTCAGCCGTCGCTGGTATGCCGGGGCACGATGCCGTGGGCAGACCAGAGGGTGAGGGCCGGAGAGCCGGTAGGAGCCCTGAGTCGTGATGCTCAGGCACCCCCCCTTTAACGCGCAAGCTGGGTTAGATGTCGAAACTCTACGTCCTCGGGTCTCGACTCCCGGGCTGGTCTCAACCGTCGCTGGTATGCCGGGGCGCGATGCCGTGGGCAGACCAGAGGGTGAGGGCCAGAGAGCCGGTAGGAGCCCTGAGTCGCGATGCTCAGGCACCCCCCCTTTAACACGCAAGCTGGGTTAGATGTCGAAACTCTACGTCCTCGGGTCCCGGCTCTTGGGCTGGTCTCAGCCGTCGCTGGTATGCCGGGGCGCGATGCCGTGGGCAGACCAGAGGGTGAGGGCCGGTAGGAGCCCTGAGTCGCGATGCTCAGGCACTCCCCCTTTAACGCGCAAGCTTGCGACATCCAGGAAGAAAAAGGTACCATGAACAGGCACCAAACAACAAGCATGACGGGTCAAAAACATGGCCCTAAGATAAATGCAAGAGGGGTACATGCCACTGGGTCTGACCCGAGCGGCTTGGGGATAATGCAGCCCAAGGGGCGCCCCCAGCAGAGTGAGCTAAGAACATGAAATAAAAGAGATACACGCCACAGGGACGGAGTCACGCGGCCTGGGAATAATGCAGCCCTGAGGGCGATCCCAGCTGGAAATGAAACTTGAAAGATGTCACCTGATGATGCTGAAGACGAAGGGGTGTTGATGCAGCAGACTCGGTGGGCTGCAGGGGCAGATCCTCATGAGCCCCCAGGCCCTGGGGCCTCGGGAGGCTCCGGAGGCGCTGGTGGCTCCTCGCGGACCGTCTCCATCTCCACCAGGGCTCTGGAACGCCTGACCTCTTGAGCCTCCAGGATGGCCCTCATGATGCGCTGGAATGCAGCAGCCGCGTTCGGCGAGCCGTAAGGCATGCGAACGTAGCTGTGGGGCGGGCCTTCGCAGCGTCCCACTCGCGAAGGCCAGAGGCGCTCCTGAGACGCGTCTTGGTTGAGCCCTGGTATGTCGATGCAGATGCGCAGCCCACCATCCTCGCCTGGATAGGGGGCCACAGCGGGTAAGCGGTGGCTGCCTCTCATGACCCTTGACTCCTGTAGCTCCTGAATGGCCTTGCTGACGAACTCCTGAGGGTTTGGCCCTCCTTGCCTTGCTCCTTCTTGATGGAAACGTGCTTCGAAACACGCCTCCACGTGGTGCCCAAGCGCCTCCCTCGTGACCTTGGCGAGGTCGACGGCCCTCCAGGGGAGAGCCCCCGAGCCCTGCCTGAGGAGGGCGCCGGACACGCTTCCCTATGCGATGGAAGGAGGTTCCCCCTAAGCAGGCACGGGCCCTGAGGGACCTGCCTCCTGAGGGGCCGGGCCGGTCGATGTCTTCTTCTTCTTGGGGGCGGCCTCGGGAAGCCTCCTGCTTCCGCGATCCGGGTCTTCCAGTGATGCGGCCTGAAAGGCTCTCTCCAGGGAGCAAACTGCGTCTCTCTCTTCGCAGGGCACCGTGATGACTCCGCCACTTCCTGGCATCTTGAGGACGTTGTAGACGTGGTGGGTTATGGCCATGAACTTGGCCAGCACTGGGTACCCGAGGATGGCGTTGTACGGCAGGCGAATGTGGGCGACGTCAAAGTCGATGAGCTCGGTGCAGTTGTTGTCGCGTGCCCCGAAGGTGACAGGGAGGCGGACCTGCCCAATCGGGACCGTGGAGCCGTCGGTGACTCCGGAGAAAGGCTTGGTTGGCTAAAGCTGACTGTAGGGTACTTGGAGATTGTTGAATGTTTCCACGGACAGGACATTGAGCCCTGCCCCGCCATCGATGAGGGTCCTGGTGACTAGCACGTTGCTGATGATTGGGGAACAAAGCATCGGGAGGACTCCGGCTATAGACGCGCACTTTAGCTGATCCGCTGAGCTGAACATGATGGCAGACGTCGACCACCTAAGAGGGCGCGTGGCCTCGAGCTTGGGGAGGACTGCATTCACTTTGCGGGCGAACTGCTTGAAGATGCGCTGAGAGGCTCGGGCTTGAGCCCCGCCTAGGATGCAGGTGATCGCACGTGCTTCCTGGAAGCCCCCAGCCCCTTCGTCCTGATGACGGTCATCATTTCTCCTTGGCTGCGGCGGTAGCGGAGGGAGGCCTGCGTTACCTTGCGGGCAATCCTCGCAAGGCTGATCCCTCCAGCCTCCCTCGTGAGGCGGGTCCTGCCAGCGATCCTCATGAGGTTGGCTGCGCCACCCTTGACGTGGGCCGCGGTCGTCCCAGCGTCCTGCGTTCCTTCCTCCTCCTCGGCCATAGCCCCGGTCGCTGCGGTCGGGACGCCAGCCGGTCCGTCCTCCATGCACGGCCCGGAGCTCTTAGCATTCATTGGTGTTATGGGTGTGGAGGTCGTGGTACACGCAGTACCGACTACCCTTGGAGGATTCGGGCTGATCTCTGCCCCGCTTGGTGTCTGGTTCTGCCACGAGCACGGAAGCCCCTTTGCTCTTCATGTCCTTGGCCTTGGGCTTCTTCTCTTCAGGGTCTGCGGCAGGCAACTCGAGGAGGGAGAGTCGCCCTTCCTCGGCCCTGGCGCACTTGGTCGCCAGGTTGAACAGCTCCAAGGAAGTGTACAGATCTTCATGCATTGCGAGCTCCTCCTTCATTTTGACGTCACGCACGCCGTCAGAGAAGGCTGAGATGATGGCCTCCTCGGTCACCTTGGGAATCTTGAGGCGCGCGTTGTTGAAGCGCTGGATGTACTTCTGCAGAGTTTCCCCTGGTTGCTGCTTGATGCGGCGCATGTCGCTCACGGCGGGTGGCCGGTCGCGAGTACCCTGGAAGTTGGCGATGAAGCGGGTGTGCATCTCGTCCCAGGAAGAGATCGTGCCTGGGGCCAGGTTCAGGAGCCAGGTGCGAGCCCCGTCCTTGAGAGCCATGGGAAATCAGTTCGCCATGACTTCCTCGTCTCCGTTGGCAGCCTCGATGCCCAGCTCGTAGAGCTGGAGGAACTCTGCAGGGTCAGCCGTGCCGTCGTAGCGAGGAGGCAGGTCTGGCTTGAACTTGCCGGGCCACGTGAGGGTGCGCAGCTCGGTGGTGAAGGCGCGGCAGCCCGCTGTGGCCATAGGAGGCCTTGGAGGATGAAGGGCTCAGTCCTGCGGGTCCCCGTGCACCGCAGCTGGGTGCAGCGCGGGGTCTTGACATGCTGGAGCAGGAGCGTGGTCGGGACGAGCCGGAGCAGGGAGCGCTCGGGCAGCTTCTCGGGGGCGAGGGACCTCTTGGCAGCTCTGCTCCTGCCGTGCTGGTTCCTGATGGGACGGGTTCCGCCTAGGGGCCGCGCGCCTTGGAGCCAGGGCGCCTTCTTGAGGGGGAGGCGGCTGAGGCGCCCTAGGAGCTTCATTGCCCGCACATGGCTGGGCGCGGTGCAGCAAGAAAGATGGCGCGGGGGAGCCCCCAGCGGCGCGGACGAGTTCGGCGACTCGGTCGAGCCATTCTTCGTAGACGTCGTCGACTGGGCGGTAGCGCAGGAGCTCGTTTGCCGCGATGAGCGCAGCTTGAACCTCCATGGCCGCGCGGGGCGCGCGGGATGAAGAACCAGCGGGGGTGAGCGAGGGCGTAGCGGTGCGGCCGTCTCGCCTCATGGACGGGTGCTGGGACAATGCTTGCTGCTCGTTCCCTGCCGGGCCGGTGGCAGCGTTGACGGCAGGCGACGGGGAACGACGGGGGAGCCCGCCGACGGGAGTTGTCTGGGCGACGCGGGAAGCGAGGGCCGCTCGGCGCTCGGCGCGAACCCGGCGTGCGTCAGACATGGTCTCGACGGTCGGAAAAGAACAGGGAGACGGAAGACGAATTCCGGAGCACCCCTACCTGGCGCGCCAAATGTCGGATTTAGGGTTCCGGCAGACCCTTGAGGTTCGATCACTGGGGTGCGCGGAGGTTTCGCCTTCTACCTACCTGTTCCTCGCCGAATCGCTAGGATCTAAACTACGAGAAGGACAACACAAGAGACACAGGGTTTATACTGGTTCAGGCCACCATTGTGGTGTAATACCCTACTCCAGTGTGTGGCGTGGTGGATTGCCTCTTGGGCTGATGATGAACAATACAAGGAAGAACAGCCTCGCGAGGGTCTGTTCTTGTGGGTGTGTCGTCCCTTTGGAGGGGTTGATTCTAGATGCCTATCTTATCTCCATATTCCTATCCAGATGCCTCTACCCTGTGGGTGGCTAGTCCTATTTATAGGCGAAGGCCCTGGGCCTCTTCCCAAATATTGAGCGGGAAGGGCGCCAACAATTGGCCATTTTGAAGGGGAACATCTAGTACACTTATCCTGACTAAAGTTGGTCCTCGCCTGTCAAAGGCTCTGGTGGTGACGCCGACTTGGGCTCCACGGTGACCTTCATCCTGCCATTGGACTGGTCTTGGTCTTGTTTCACCGAAATGGATGCCTTTGCTTGATGCTCTCGCCTGCGCTTGCTCCCCTTGCACCAAAGAGGAAAGAAGGACACTGCGCGGGCTGGTGCCCTTGGTCGTCATGGCTTGCGTCATGGGCACCTCGCGAGGTACCCCGCCTTGAACTCTCCGCCTCCTCGTGAGCCAGCCTGATGAGGCCGTGCCTGAGGGAGCTCCTTGTCGTCCGCCCCGCGAGGCTTGGCCCCTCGTGAGGGTCTTCAGCTTGTGCTGATGAAGATGGGCCGTGCTGGGCCCCCTTTGAGCCACGCCGCAGGCCGTAGGTAGGCAAGTCTCGGGACCCCCGTTCCCAGAATGGCGACAGCGTGTACCACGGATCGGGGTGTGCTGCCTCGGCACCGTCGAACGGAGAAATGGTGCACTTCCTCCCTTTCCCCCGGCGGACGGGATGCTGCCGGATCAGTGACCAACGGTGAGAGAGAGAGAGAGGCCACCACAGCCTTGTGTGAGATACTCTGAAGAGAGACAAACCAGGCAGGCAGGCTCCATTGTATATAGTGGAGCGGACTACTGTTGTCTCCATAAAAATCGTTTTATATTCTGTGTACGTGCCATTGAGCGCTATAACTTTATTTAAAAATAATGCGCCAATGCGTCAAGTCGAACTTTGTTTCGTGCACGCGTGGTACCACGACCTCCCTAGGTAAACAACCGCTACACACATTCAAATTAGCACGTGGGCTGCCATTTCGTAAAGAAATGAGCTCCACCATGTACCCGCGGGGGTGTGGTTGGGCACGAAGCGTGAGTACATGCACGGTGCACCTATTCTCTTCTTGTATATGTACACCACCTACGTGGGGTTGTGTGAGAGAGATAAAAACCTAGAGATATATAGTGTGTGGGTTCGTGAGTGTTTTGGGGGGGTGAGGGAGTCCTGGATTAGGGGGTCCTCGGACAGCCGGACTATATGTTTATGTCGGACTGTTGGACTATGATGATACAAGATTGAAGACTTCGTCCCGTGTCCGGGTGGGACTCTCCTTTGCGTGGAAGGCAAGCTTGGCAATTCGGATATGTAGATTTCCTTCTCTGTAACCGACTCGGTGTAACCCTAGCCCCCTCGGGTGTCTATATAAACCAGAGGGTTTAGTCTGTAGGACAAGAACAATCATAATCATAGGCTAGATTCTAGGGTTTAGCCTCTACGATCTCGTGGTAGATCAACTCTTGCAATACTCATATCATCAAGATCAATAAAGTAGGAAGTAGGGTATTACCTCCATCGAGAGGGCCCGAACCTGGGTAAACATCGTGTCCCCTGCCTCCTGTTACCATTAGCCTTAGACGCAAAGTTCGGGACCCCCTACCCGAGATCCACCGGTTTTGACACCGACATTGGTGTTTTCATTGAGAGTTCCACTTTGTCGTCGCGGTAAGGCTTGATGGCTCCTTAAATCATCTACAATGATGCGGTCCAGGGCGAGGTTTTCCTCCCGAGACAGATCTTCGTATTTGGCGGCTTCGCACTGCAGGCCAACTCGCTTGGCCATCTGGAGTAGATTAATAGCTATGCCCCTGGCCATCAAGTCAGGTTTGGAAGCCCGAATTATACTGCCAACATCCATGGAGATTTGATCTTTGATGGATTCGAGCCAATGACCGGTACACCCTACAGTCATGATGAGCATGACTTAGGTCTGCCATCGGATGGTGATCAGGAGATCACACCTGCAGCTACCCCGGCTTTAAATCTGGAGCAGATCGTGCCATCCAAGGATGGGAGGATGGACCCCGCCACGGGGGCCGCACACTCTGTGGTGATAGATCCGAACACAGATTTTACTTCCAAGGAGGTCGGTCTCATCGGACCCTCGGACTCGTCTCCGGTCATAGGCTCCGAACCGCACGCATCCATGCCCATCGGATCTGATTGGGCACCGATCATGGAGTTTAGCTCCGCGGATATCTTTCAGCACTCGCCCTTGGGCGACGTACTGAACTCGTTTAAATATCTCTCCCTGTCGGGAGACTCTTGACCGAACTATGTCCGGCTTGATTGGGAAGCGGACGACAAAGGAATTCGTTAACCACCCACCACCCACTTAATAGCCACTGTCGATGACTTAACCGACACGCTTGATTTCGACTCCGAAGACATCAACGGCATGGACGATAATGCCGGAGAAAAACGGGAACCACCACCCCCAGGGCGCTGGAAAGCCACCTCATCATATGATATATATATATATATATGGTGGACACACCCAGAGAAAGCAATGGCGATGATGCAACAGAGGATAATCCCCTTGAGAAGCAAACAAGCGCCAACATCAGCGGCGCCGTTCTAAAGCCCGCCATAGCAAAAACAGTGATACCGGCACAAGAAAGAATAATACCCCGGTCCCCGGACGATGCTAAAGATGACGACGACCCCATAGACCCAGCGATGGAGCAGGATGAGCCAGGGGATGGCGAACACAATCCGGGGCCGCTGTCCGATCACAGCGATGCCAAAGACAAAACTTATAAACCTGTCTCCGGAGAGGAGAATAGTGTAGCGACCAGACCTCAAACAGTCTGATCTCTGTGCTCAGTGTCATCCGTGGATCAGTAATGCTGACACCACACAGTACTTGGAGGATTTATAACAGAGTAGCAATCACACACTTATTACATCGAATGTCTCAAGAGAGAACTTATTGAAATAAATATGGCTTAAGGCCATCTAAAAACGATAACAACGGAAGTCTTGTAAGATAAGTGAGTCCATCAACTCCAACGGCATCACTGAGTATAGAACCACGACCTAAAAGCATCTTACTCGTCCTCTGAAAAGTCTGCAACATGAAACGTTGCAGCCCGAAAACGGGTCAGCACATGGAATATGCTGGCAATGTAACACATAGAATATAACAATGGATTAAGCTATACTACATGCATATCCGGCTGGTGGAAAATCTCTATGGTTACAGTTTTGCATAAAGCCAATTTTTCCCTACTGCAAAGGAATAAATTTATTTAACTATCATGGTGGTTGTTAAACATTGAGAATGGTTGACAGCATTCTCAATCCCAATTAAAAGTACTCATTAAACCCAACAACATTAAATTAGAGTAACATGATGAGATTCACATGATATCCAAGTTCTAGATACTCAAGATGTCCATAACTGGGGACACGGCTAATCATGATTAGTTTATACACTCTGCAAAGGTTTGCGCACTTTTCCCCACAAGACTCGATCGCCTCCATTTGATTCCTCGCACTACATGGTGTTTGAGAAACGGTTGACCGAGACATAGTCTTTCGGAAGCACTAGCACCATACATGTGGGTAGACCAGTACACCTACTTTCCCCTACATCTGCTAGTCTACCCGTAAGAGTTCGCACAACTTAGTCAACTATGCCAGAGCCCATAATGGCTTGTGGCTGCACACGTAAGTTTCTAGTTTGAATAATCTCATGATCCCTTTGAGCCTGGGTGGCGGTCCAAAGAAATACAGGCAAGTCCTGATAGAAACCAGGTGCCTCAATCCACCCAGATGTGTGTTTAAGTTGCCACCTTAAATAAACCGTTGATTAACAATCTCACATCTGTCATGGATACACTCACCCAATCCACGTCTACTAGCATAGCATGGCATAATAAGCAAACGTAGAAGTAACTCCCAAAGGTTTGATAATAAAACAGGTAATAGGTACTACCTCAACTACTTCCCATCCCACAATTTAATTAGATCCTAATCATGCAATGTTTTAGGATTGATCTAATGCATAAAAACTAGGTAGTAGAAAAGGTATGATCAAAGTGTTACTTGCCTTGATGATGATCCGCGAAACCTAGAGACTTGAAGTAACAGGCGGCGCACTCCGGGTATTCTATCGCAGACAAACGACAAGCATACAATAAGTACTCATCTAATGCACAGGTAAAACTCGAATAAACGATCTAACCAGAATGTTCAACTTAAGAACTCTGGTTTGCAAAAAGATTCAAATCGAACAAAGCAACGAAAGTCAAACGGCGAAGGAAAACAGCTTCGTTCTACTAATCTGGATCTAAGTCAAATTTTACAGAAGCAAAAACTTGTTTAAGTTGATTATTCGGAAAGAGGAATTCGAGGCGAAACTCCAGGCGCTTGAATCGCCTGATTCCGATAAACGAGAAAAAAAGTTAAACTAAAACGAAAATCGGATCAGGAATTGCGATCAGAAAAATCGCGGATTAAATCCGAGAAAAAGAAAAACGACGAACGGGTTAACGAACGAACGCTCATTAACTAAACTAATCTGATGAATACGTTCGTTAAAACGAACGAACGAGCGAACGCTCGCTAATTAAACTAAACCGAAAAAATAAAAACCAATCTAATAAAAAAAAACCGAAACTAAAAAAACCGACGGAAAACCGGCACGGAAGTCGAGGCGGTGGCGAACCTCGGCGAGCGTGCGGGGCGGCGGCGCGACTGGCAGCTGGCGGCGGCGGCGCGGGGCTGGGGCGGCTCGGGTTTTGGGGGGCAGCGGCTGGGCCTCGGGCTGGTTCCCCCCGGCTTATAAAGCCCCGCGGGCCGGGAGTCCTAGGCGGACACAGCCCGTAGGTCGGTTGCATTTTTTTTTAAATAATTATGCGTAGAAGAAAAAAAAGAAATACTAAACGGACTCCAAAAATCCCGAAATAAATTTTCCCCGGCTTCTAAAATCAAGCCGGACAAGATGAACATTTATTTGGGGCCTAAATGCATTTTTGAAAAACGCGCATTTTTCCTAAATTCAAATAAAAGACGAAAAACTCCAAAATAAATCTTATTTGATTTTTTTATTAAATCTTCATTATTTCTTTATTTTGGGAAAGTCATTTTATTCCCTCTCTGAATTTTTGGTAGTAGAAATAATTGAAGATAAAATAAATAAAATCAAATGATCCTATTTTCAAAATTTGAGAAAACTCAAATAAGAAAATAACAAAATCCCCAACTCTCTCCGTGGGTCCTTGAGTTGCGTGGAATCTCTAAGATCGAGCCAATAATGCAACAAAATTATGATATGCAATGATGATCTATGTATGACATTCCAAATTGAAAATTTGGGATGTTACAGACCTACCCCCCTTAAGATGAATCTCGCCCTCGAGATTCGGGTTGGCTAGCAAATAGGTGAAGGTGGTCCTTGAGCAGATCTTCCTCTCGCTCCCAGGTGGCTTCCTCCTCGGTGTGGTGGCTCCACTGAACCTTGCAAAACTTGATAACCTTACTGCGGGTAACTCGGCTGGCATATTCCAGAATCTTAACTGGTTTCTCTTCATAAGTCAAATCATCTTTCAACTGAATCGCTTCCAGAGGCACTGTATCTCTCAGTGGTATATCAGCCATCTCTGCGTGACATTTCTTCAACTGTGAAACATGGAACACATCGTGAACTCCTGACAATCCCTCAGGTAATTCCAACTTGTACGCTACTTCTCCCATGCGTTCCAAAACTTTGTATGGTCCCACAAAACGTGGCGCTAACTTCCCTTTAACTCCAAAACGCTTAACTCCTCGAAGTGGAGATACCCGAAGATAAACTCTGTCTCCGACTTCGTATTCTATATCCTTGCATTTTGAATCTGCATAGCTCTTTTGCCTTGACTGAGCTACCTTGAGCCTGCCGCGAATCAACTTTACCTTCTGTTTAGACTCCTTAATCAAATCTGGTCCAAACAACTGGCGGTCTCCAACCTCATCCCACAACAACGGGGTTCTGCACCTCCTTCCGTACAAGGCTTCGAAAGGGGCCATCTTCAAACTGGACTGATAACTGTTGTTGTAAGAAAACTCTGCGTATGGCAAGTTGTCATCCCAACTTGATCCATAATCCAAAACACAAGCTCTAAGCATATCCTCCAAAATCTGATTGACTCTCTCGGTCTGTCCATCTGTCTGTGGGTGGAAAGCTGTGCTAAACTCCAGCCTGGTTCCCAATGTTTCATGCAACTATTTCCGGAACTTTGAGGTGAATTGGGTTCCTCTATCTGATACGATACTCCTCGGAACTCCATGCAAACATACAATCATTGTCATGTATATCTTAGCCAATTTGGCACTGCTGTAGGTAGTCTTTACTGGGATGAAATGAGCTACCTTTGTCAAACGAACGACTACAATCCAAATTGAGTCATAGCCTGAATGAGTCCTGGGAAATCCCGTGATGAAATCCATGCCTAGTTTGTCCCACTTCCATTCGGGTATAGGCAATGGCTGCAACAATCCGGCTGGCTTCTGGTGTTCTGCTTTCACCCTCTGACATACATCACAAACTGCTACATACTCTGCAATATCCTTCTTCATTCTGGTCCACCAGAAAGTTTCCTTCAAATCCAAATACATCTTGGTATTTCCGGGGTGAATCGAATATGGTGATTCATGTGCCTCTTGCAGAATCAACTTCCTGATCTCCGGGTCATTGGGCACATAAACACGGTCCTCAAATCGTAGGGTATCGTACTCATCCTCACGAAATCCCTTAGCCTTCCCTTCGCTCATTTTCTCCTTAATGGAAGCAACTTCCTTATCTGTCTTTTGAGCTTCTCTGATTTTATCCATCAACGTAGACTGAATCTCCATTGCTACTACATAGCCTCTCGGAACAATCTCTAAACATAGTTCACAAAGATCCTCGGCTAAATCCTTGGGTATTTCTCCCGTCATTAGTGTATTGACGTGGCTCTTACGGCTCAACTCGTCTGCTACAATGCTAGCCTTCCCGGGGTGATAATGCAATCTCATATCATAATCCTTAATAAGCTCCAACCATCTCCTCTGCCTGAGATTTAACTTCTTCTGCGTGAAGATGTACTTCAAACTCTTGTGATCCGTGTACACCTCACAATGATTCCCAATTAGGAAATGTCTCCATGTTTTCAGTGCGTGCACTACGGCTGCTAACTCCAAATCATGAGTAGCATAATTCAACTCATGAGGCTTAAGCTATCGTGAAGCATATGAAACAACTCTTCCCTCCTGCATAAGCACTGCTCCAAGTCCTCGACGTGAAGCGTCGCAATACACTTCATAGTCCTTAGTCTGATCTGGCAGAATTAATACTGGTGAGGTAACCAAACGTTTCTTCAATTCCTGGAAACTAGCCTCACACTCCTCAGTCCAAATGAACTTAGTATCCTTCTTCAACAACTTTGTCATAGGCTTCGCAATCTTCGAGAAATTTTCAATGAATCTCCGGTAGTATCCTGCGAGTCCAAGGAAACTCCGGATTTCTCCAACTGTTGTTGGTGCTTCCCAATTTGTCACAGTGACAACTTTCGTGGGGTCTACTGTGATACCTTCTCCGGATATAACATGTCCGAGAAATCCAACTTCCTCCAGCCAAAACTCACACTTGTTGAACTTGGCTTATAGCTGATGTTCTCTGAGCTTCTCGAGTACCATACGCAAGTGTTCCTTATGTTCCTCTTCATTCTTCGAGTACACCAAAATATCATCAATGAAAACCACGACGAACTTATCCAAAAAACTCCATAAACACCTTGTTCATCATGTTCATAAAATAGGCTGGGGCGTTAGTCAGACCAAATGACATAACGGTATACTCATACAGACCGTGCCTGGTGGTAAAAGCCATCTTCGGTATATCCTGCTCCCGAATCTTCAACTGATGGTATCCTGATCGCAAATCGATCTTGGAAAACACCTTAGCTCCTTGCAACCGATCAAATAGATCATTGATCATTGGTAGTGGGTACTTGTTCTTGATTGTTACTTCATTCAATCCGCGATAATCAACAACCATTCTTAACGATTCATCCTTCTTCTCCACCAGAAGTACTGGCGATCCCCAAGGCTAAGAACTTGGGCGAACAAAACCTTTGTCCAATAGCTCCTTAATCTGCTTCTTAATTTCCTCCAAATCTTGGGCTGGCATCCTGTACGGTCTCTTGGATATCGGCCTCGTGCCTGGCAGTAGTTCAATTAAGAACTCAATGTCTCTATCCGGTGGCATGCCTGGCAACTCTTCTGGAAATACATTGGGGAAATCCTTTACCACTGGTACTTCCTCCTGCACAACTCCTGATAAGGAATTTACATGTGCTCTCCTCGGCTCATGCCGTGATACATACTTGATTCTTATTCCTTCTGGTGTCATAAGCAAAATTGTCCTGCTGGCGCAATCAATGTTTCCTCCATACATCGACAGCCAATCCATGCCAAGAATTACATCCAAACATTGTGATTCCAATATAATTAAATCCGTTGGGAAAACATGCCTTCCTATACTTAATGGCACCTGAAAGCATCCTTGACTGACCATAAACTCAGCTCCCGGTGAACTCACTAGCATAGGTGTCTTAAGCGTCTTAGTGGGCAGGCTAAACTTATCCACAAATCCCCTTGATATGTATGAATGCGATGCACAGTATCGAAAAGAACAACTGCAGTAAATGCCCTAACCAAAAACTTACCTATTACTGCGTCTGGCTGAGCTTCAACCTCCTCCACGGTAATGTGGTTCACTTGCCCCCTGTTGAAAGGGTTCGGCTTCTTTCCTGAGCTTCCATTGCCATTTCCATTTTGGGCTTCTGGGCAATCATTTGCATAATGCCCAGTCTTACGGCACTTATAACAAGTGATATGGCTCAGGTCTGCTTTGTATGGTGTTGACGGGTTGGTGCGGCTTTGTCCATTGCTTCCTCCATTCCCATTTCCATTCTTTGTGCCATTATGATTGTGCGAGCTGCCTCCTCCGTGAGTATGCTGAAAATGTCCTCCTGACTTTGGGGTAAAGCATGGTTTCTGCTGAGCTCCAGAATTGTACTTCCCCTGTCCATACTTCCTCTTACGATTATCAATCTGCTGCTGCTTCCCCTCAATCATAAGAGCACGATCTACTAACTCCTGGTAGTTATTGAAAGTGGCTACCATCAACTGCATGCTCATCTCATCATTCAGTCCTTCTAGAAACTTCTCCTGCTTAGCTGCATCCGTAGCAACGTCATTTGGGGCATAACGTGCTAGCTTACTGAAATCATCCACATACTGGCCAACTGTCCGTCCTCCTTGGCGTAAGTTGCGAAACTCACGCTTCTTCATGGCCATAGCTCCTGCTGAAACATGGGCAGTATGAAAAGCTTGCTGAAACTGATTCCATGTGACAGTGTCTATAGGGTAAGTGGATGTGAAATTATCCCACCATGCTGCTGCGGGTCCGTCAAGCTGATGTGCGGCAAACTTCACCTTTTCTCCATCTGTGCATACTGATGTGGTCAACTCCCTCCCTATCTTATAGAGTCAATCATCTACTACTATCGGCTCGGTGCTACTGGAAAACACCGGCGGATTCAACCTTAAGAAACGTGCCAGATGGTCAACAGGTGGTGGTGGTGGTGGGTTGTTGTTGTTGTTGTTGTTGCCTTGGTTTTGTACCAATGTTTGAATCAAGGTGTTCTGCTGCTGAATCAACTAAGTGATCTCTGGCGGGATAACAAACTCGGGGTCACGTCTCAGAGGCATCTGAGGGTTTATAGAAAAGACGAGAGTTTAGAATAGAATGAGGTCTAGTGAGATATCACTACCCATATGCACATGAGACAAAAACACACAATATCATTCCAATCAAACAAACAAGGGCATACAACGGTCTAACTATCATTACAAAGTGCTTGGTCTGAAACTAATTAAATGGTGGAAAATTCTACTACTGTTATGGTGGTCAACTAGAAAAACTGCTCCGATGCAGATTCCATGATATCTGCTCTAGCTTCATCAACATAGTCATCATCGCTGTCGTCGGGATCCGAGTCGGTGTCGTCGGTGATGATATAGTTATCTGGACAAGTAGGTTCATCCACTTCTCCTCTAGGTGCTGATCCTCCCATGAATACTCCAATCTTCTCCTTAAGGTCACCGTTCTGTCTTACTAGAGCGACGATTTCTTCCATATAATCTTTGCGTGTAGCCTTGAGTTCTTCTTCTAGCTCCTTGATCTTGGTCATAGCCTTCTGTAGATCCTCCATATCTGCGCACATCTGATTTTCCTGGCGTCGGATGTGTTGGTTTAACTCCTGAATATAAGCTGCGATTGATCTGTCCTTCCTGGTGGTGATCATCTCCCAATGCTCATCTTAGCGCCCACAAATCTGGTAGATAGCATTCTTGAGATCGTTGTGGTAAACTTCTCCAATTCGTCCCATGGCGATGTGAGCTGCCATGCTCTTTCCTAGGCTCCATGTTGGTACATCAAAGGTAAACTCTATTGGCTCAGTGGCTGGTGCAAATGTCCTTCCTAGAATGTAGACTTGAATCCTCCAGCGCTCCTCTTTGGGTAAAGTGGCATTGAAAGTCCCGGTGAAACTTGGCACTCCTATGTTCAGGTATCTAGTGGCTTCCTTCAAGTGATATCCAAAAGGTGAGTTCTCATCTGGTTGTGTGAACTTGATCCTTGCATCTGCCATCCTAAAGAATAGAAAAGATGAGGAGTCAGAAATGATAAGAAAGAGTAGTGATCTAGGGTTTAAGCTTAGTGGTCGTGTCCTACAGTCAGCGTGTGCTCTGATACCACCTTGTAGCAACCAGACCTCAAACAGTCTGATCTTTGTGCTCAGTGTCATCCTTGGATCAGTAATGCTGACACCACACAGTACTTGGAGGATTTATAATAGAGTAGCAATCACACACTTATTACATCGAATGTCTCAAGAGAGAACTTATTGAAATAAATATGGCTTAAGGCCATCTAAAAACGATAACAGCGGAAGTCTTGGAAGATAAGCGAGTCCATCAACTCCAACGGCATCACTGAGTATAGAACCACGACCTAAAAGCATCTTACTCGTCGTCTAAAAAGTCTGCAACATGAAACGTTGCAGCCCGAGAACGGGTCAGCACATGGAATATGCTGGCAATGTAACACATAGAGGATAACAATGGATTAAGCTATACTACATGCATTTCTGGCTGGTGGAAAAGCTCTATGGTTACAGTTTTGCATAAAGCCAATTTTTCCCTACTACAAAGGAATAAATTTATTTAACTATCATGGTGGTTGTTAAACATTGAGAATGGTTGACAGCATTCTCAATCCCAATTAAAAGTACTCATTAAACCCAACAACATTAAATTAGAGTAACATGATGAGATTCACATGATATCCAAGTTCTAGATACTCAAGATGTCCATAACCGGGGACACGGCTAATCATGATTAGTTTATACACTCTGCAAAGGTTTGCGCACTTTTCCCCACAAGACTTGATCGCCTCCGTTTGATTCCTCGCACTACATGGTGTTTGAGAAACGGATGACCGAGACATAGTCTTTCAGAAGCACTAGCATCATACATGTGGGTAGACCGGTACACCTACTTTCCCCTACATCTGCTAGTCTACCCGTAAGAGTTCGCACAACTTAGTCAACTATGCCAGAGCCCATAATGGCTTGTGGCTGCACACGTAAGTTTCTAGTTTGAATAATCTCATGATCCCTTTGAGCCTAGGTGGCGGTCCGAAGAAATACAAGCAAGTCCTGATAGAAACCAGGTGCCTCAATCCACCCAGATGTGTGTTTAAGTTGCCACCTTAAATAAACCATTCATTAACAATCTCACATCTGTCATGGATACACTCACCCAATCCACGTCTACTAGCATAGCATGGCATAATAAGCAAACTTAGAAGTAACTCCCAAAGGTTTGATAATAAAATAGGTAATAGGTACTACCTCAACTACTTCCCATCCCACAATTTAATTAGATCCTAATCATGCAATGTTTGAGGATTGATCTAATGCATAAAAACTGGGTAGTAGAAAAGGTATGATCAAAGTGTTACTTGCCTTGCTGATGATCCGCGAAACCTAGAGACTCGAAGTAACAGGCGGCGCACCCGGGTATTCTATCACAGACAAACAACAAGCATACAATAAGTACTCATCTAATGCATAGGTAAAACTCGAATAAACGATCTAACCAGAATGTTCAACTTAAGAACTCCGGTTTGCAAAAAGATTCAAATCGAACAAAGCAACGAAAGTCAAACGGCGAAGGAAAACAGCTTCGTTCTACTAATCTGGATCTAAGTCAAATTTTACTGAAGCAAAAACTTGTTTAAGTTGATTATTCGAAAAGAGGGTTTCGAGACAAAACTCCAGGCGCTTGAATCGCCTGATTCTAATAAACGAGCGAAAAGTTAAACTAAAGCGAAAATCGGATCAGGAATCGCGATCAGAAAAATCGCGGATTAAATCCGAGAAAAAGAAAAATGACGAATGGGTTAACGAACGAACATTCATTATCTAAACTAATCTGATGAATACGTTCGTTAAAACGAATGAACGAGCGAACGCTCTCTAATTAAACTAAACCGAAAAAATAAAAACCGATCTAATATAAAAAAACCGACACTAAAAAAATCGGAAAAAAACCGACGGAAAACAGATCGGTTTTCTAAGAAAACCGGCACGGAAGTCGAGGCGGTGGCGAACCTTGGCGTGCGTGCGGGCGGCGGGGTTAGCGGGGTCCGGCGAGGTCGGCGACGGGGGCGGGGTCTGGCGGCGGCTCGGCGGGCGGGGCGGCGGCTCGGCTGAAGGCTGGCGGCGGCTGGCGGCGGCGACGCGGGGCTAGGGCGGCTAGGGTTTTGGGGGGCGGCGGCTGGGCCTCGGGCTGGTCCCCCCCGGCTTATAAAGCCCCGCGGGCCGGGAGTCCTTGGCGGACACGGCCCGTAGGTCGGTTGCGTTTTTTTTAAATAATTCCGTGCAGAAGAAAAAAAAAGAAATACTAAACGGACTCCAAAAAATCCGAAATAAATTTTCCCCGGCTTCTAAACTCTAGCCGGAGAAGATGAACATTTATTTGGGGCCTAAATGCATTTTTGAAAAACGCGCATTTTTCCTAAATTCAAATAAAAGACGAAAAACTCCAAAATAAATCTTATTTGATTTTTTTATTAAATCTTCATTATTTCTTTATTTTGGGAAAGTCATTTTATTCCCTCTCTGAATTTTTGGTAGTAGAAATAATTGAAGACAAAATAAATAAAATCAAATGATCCTATTTTCAAAATTTGAGAAAACTCAAATAAGAAAATAACGATATCCCCAACTCTCTCTGTGGGTCCTTGAGTTGCGTGGAATTTCTAGGATCGAGCCAACAATGCAGCAAAATTATGATATGCAATGATGATCTATGTATAACATTCCAAATTGAAAATTTGGGATGTTACAAATAGTCCGGACGACGATGCACGCATCATCCCGGAAAAGCATTTGGAACAAGAACACCTCCACAAAAGGCTTATTGCCACTGCGAGGAGCTTGAAGAAGCAGAAGCAACGGCTTAAAGCCGCGCAGGATACGCTCAACCATAGATGGAACAAAGTGCTCGAAACAGACGAAATATACGGCGGTGGTCGCCACATAAAGAGCTACCCAAAGCGCAAGCTGCTGCCCGAATTTGACAATGAGGCTATCACGCCCATTTCGCCGAAGAACAATATGGCCGATCTGCCAGATCAACCACCCCACGGTCGAGACAGAGCGGCTAATGATGCCGCACACAAGTTAGCACACGATCTACGTGAGCACCTGAACAAAAGAGCTGGTATGTCCAGGTCCATCTATGGATCTAGGAAGCATGCTCCTATGCAGGATCACGGCCACCAAACCGGCTATACCGATCGACTACTAGCTCGGAATCAACACCGAACACTACAGCTGTCGGACGCACGCCACGACACATCCAAATACAGGGGTGCCGCACACCCCATGTGCTTCACCGATGAGGTGCTGGATCATGAATTTCCAGACGGGTTTAAACCCGTAAACATCGAGGCATACGATGGAACGACATACCCTACAGTCTGGATTGAGGACTTTATTCTTCACATTCATATGGCTCGCAGAGACAATCTCCACGCCATCAAATACCTCCCCCTCAAGTTGAAAGGACCAGCTTGGCACTGGTTGAAAAGCCTCCCCAAAAATTCAATTGGAAGTTGGGAGGAACTTGAGGACGCTTTCAGGGCTAATTTTCAAGGGACCTATGTCCGACCTCCAGATGCAGACAATTTAAGTCACATAATCCAACAACCCGGAGAGTCAGCTCGTAAGCTTTGGAACAGATTTCTCACCAAGAAGAACCAAATCATCGACTGTCCGGATGCTGAAGCCCTAGCAGCTTTCAAACACAGTCTCCGGGACGAATGGCTTGCCAGACACCTCGGCCAGGAAAAGCTGAGGACAATGGCAGCCCTAACAACTCTTATGACCCGCTTTTGCACGGGCGAGGACAGTTGGTTGGCCCGCAGCGACACCAGTGAGCCAGGCACATCCGAAATCAGGGATGACAATGGAAAGCCGCAACGCAATAAAAACAAGCGTCAAAATAATGAAGACATCCCAGATAACACAGTGGTAAATGCCGGATTCAGGGGCTCTAGACCCGGTCAACGGAAAAAGCCATTTAAAGGCAGCAGAGATGGACCGTCCAGCCTAAATAGAATTCTAGACAGATCCTATCAGATTCATGGCACCCTCGAGAAACCTGTGAATCACACCAATAGAGAATGTTGGGTCTTCAAGCAAGCCGGCAAGCTAAACGCCGAACACAAGGGGAGGGAGCCGCCAAGTGAAGATGAGGACGAACCTCGCCAGCCGAACACTAGGGGATAGAAAAAATTTCCACCGGAGGTCAAAATAGTGAACATGATCTACATCACCCACATACCAAAGAGGAAGCGCAAACGCGCACTCCGAGACGTATACGCCGTAGAGCCTGTCGCCCCCAAATTCAACCCATGGTCGGCCTGCCCGATCACCTTCGATCACAGGGATCGTCCTACTAGTATCCGACATGGAGGTTCGGCTGCCTTGGTACTCGACCCAATAATTGACGGATACCATCTCACCCGAGTCCTCATGGACGACGGCAGTAGTCTTAATCTGATATATCAGGACACTATCCGCAAGATGGGGATAGACCCGTCAAGAATCAACCAAAGTAGTACTACCTTTAAAGGAGTAATACCAGGCGTAGAGGCCCACTATATGGGCTCTTTAACATTAGAGGTTGTATTCGGTTCTCCTGACAACTTTCAAAGCGAAGAATTAATCTTTGACATCGCTCTGTTTCGAAGCGGCTATCATGAACTACTCCAAAGAACGGCCTTCGCTCGTTTCAATGTAGTACCGCATTACGCCTATCTCAAATTGAAGATGCCCGGTCCACGCGGCGTCATCACTATTAGCAGCAACACAGAGCGCTCTCTTCATGGAGAAGACTACGTGGCGGCTCTAGCAGCCGAACCACTGAATGGCCTCTCCAACCCGAGTAACTAATCGGTCTTCAAGACCACGGACATGGCTAGACGTGTTCGGCTCACCACTAGTTGTAGCAGCCTAGATAAACCCGAGCCTGATTAATGGCTATGCCCCCATACGAGGTGCTGGGGGTTGCCTGCATGTAAAGGGTCCATAGTTCAGCTTGATCCTACTTACACTCAAGAAATTGAATTTTCACGGTTCATTAAGTTTAACCGACTTTACGCACGGTCACACCAGAGTCTTTCACCTGGGTTTTTCTTTTTTAACAGGTGACCATCGTGCTGCACCCTTCAAAGATACAGCATAATGGAGACAAAGGCGCAGACGTGCAGCAGGGCCCCATCCAAATGTTTCTTTTTAGATTAAGACCCTGTGTAAACCTTTTTTTATTGTCTCTTGTTGTCTCACCACCTCTTGGCACTTAAAATGACCAAGAGGAATAACGGCATTACCGGCGAGCTTATGATTCGCCATTCTAAAATAGATGTTACAGAAGCAGGAACCAGTGTGTTTTTGAGATCTACACTCTCACCACAGGCGCTCATCGCGCCGTATTGATGCACGTACTTGGAAATTCTGGGTTCATCATCGAGGGCGTTACTCAGCCCAGTATATGTTGTAAAGTCCGAATACCTTCGGGAGTGTTTGGCATTGTGAGTTTGGCCTTATATGCATCAGCTCCGAATCATGTCTTTGGTCAATAGTTGGGTTTGCCCGGCTCCCATGTTTTGCTGCCTTACGTTCTGCTATATCGACTAAGGTGGCACAGGGAGAAATACTGCGATTGTGCCCTGGTTCATCTGGATGAGCACCTCAATAGAGAAAGCCGAAAACTGACTGTCATGATAAAGCAAGAGACTGGTAAACCACTCAATGACTCAGCGGAATCTTCGCGATTCCTCCGCATTAGCGAAGGACCGGTTTCCCGGTTATGTATGTAAATGCACCATATTCGGATAAACGCGGACATACCAGGGGCTATATAGTAGTCCCACCATCAAACTCCTATGGCTAAGTGAAAGTGTTAAAGCTATATAGTCCGATTGCCTCGTTCGGCGCGCTACCACCTCCTTAATGGACCAAGAAATTGGATCAAGTGTGATTATGCGCTTTGCCGAACACCCCCGCATTATATGCGAGGGGGCTGAAGCCGACGACTGCAAACTTTCAGGTTATATACATATATACATAAGCGGCCGCATAGGAGGCACTACAATACTTTACGGGCAAAAGTATAGATATAGCATTTATTATCAAAAGCATTGTTTTTACAATCAAGATACATGTCACTAGAACATGGTATTCTTTGAGCACTGAGCCTCTATTAAAAGGGCACCATCTAAGACTTCTTCAAAATAGTGCTCGGGCGAGTCCTGGCCCCCGGGCGGACCCCTGGTTGCGATATTGGTGGCCTCCATCTTCGCCAAATATGTCTTAACACGGGAAAGGGCCATCCGCATACCCTCTATGCACGCCGACCTCTTGACAGCATCGATATGCGGCACAGCACGAATAAATCGCTGCACCAAACCAAAATAACTATCCGGACTTGATTCCTTTGGCCACATGTGATCCACGACAGCCTTCATGCCAAGCCCGGATAACCTATGGAGCTCGGCCCACTCGGACATTTGCTCATTCAACAGCAGCGGACGCCTTGGAGCATTGAACTGCGACCAGAACAATCTTTCCAGCTCATGATCTTCTCGATCCTTGAAATGTTGCGTCGCGTCAGCAGAACTCTTTCCCAAATCCAAGTACGCGTCTAAAGAACTCCACAATTAGTCAAGAGGGGCATACTTCGGATCAACGAATTTCGTTCGCAATAAAAAGGGCTTCCCAGCCGCGATATCACCGGCTTGCCGAAGCTCCTCCCGAGCCGCTCTGATCTCAGAGCGAGTTTCCTTTGCTGCTTGCAAGGCCTTCTCTAGGTCAGCCGTTTTCCTTTTGTTTTCCCTTTCAAGAAGCTCATATCGGCTCGCGGCATTTTGTAGCTCAAGAGCCATATTGGCTATTTTTTACTCACTTTGGCGATGAGTAGCCCGTTCGACTTTTAATTCCTCAGCTGCCTTCATGGCAGCCGCAATGCTTCTCCTGGCTTGCTCTTTGGCCCGGGCAAGCTCTGTCCGAAGGGTCTCCACGGCGGCAGCTCCATCTATGGTCAAAGCATATTATAAATCCTAGCATCATGCTCTTATTAATATTTGCTGACCACCCAAATATACATACCCTATGCCTCGTCAAACCGCTTGTTCACAAGCATGATGTCCGCATCCGCTACGTCAAGTTGCCGCCTCAGTTCAGCAAACTCAGCAGTCCAGTCAGCCGCCGGATCTGCAACCACCTGTATACAAAATCGGCACCATCATTACCAGAGATTATGATCCTCTGCTCGCCTCGTCCGGGTGGCAACCAGAGTCTCAGGGGCTACTACCTATACAAAGTGCACATTGCGTTTATAGTACAATCAGAGAATATCACTTTGCATACCTCAAAGCCTCTTAGCAGGCTCGTAAAAGCTTCATCCAACCCGCTTTTTGCGGATGAAATCCTCTCAACCACCGTACCCATTAAGGTATGATGTGCCTCTGAGATAGCCGCTTGTCGCAGAAGAATGTGTCTGGTTGTATATCGGACAGTCTGGGGCCTTCTTTGCTGGTCTCCCTAGGAGTCGAGAACCCCAGACTTTGGGTGGCTGAAGAGTTACCTTCTGGTCTTTGCGGACCGGGAGAGATCCTTCAGGACGACACCTCAGGGTCGTCCGCCTCATGAGGCGGGGAAGTAGGAGGAGGCATTTCGCTCTCCATCATCTCCGGAAGAAGATCCCCCGAGGACGAACATTGTTGAGAAGGGCTATGAGCCGGACTGCAAAACATATGTCTCAGTTGTTATTCTCAGGAAAAGAACGGGGCATGCTTACTAAAGTACCTTTGTTCACTTACGGCTCGGTTGACGGCTGGCCCCCTTGTGGGCGCTATGCGGTAAGGTTTCCCTCCGGGGCAGGGCCCCCTGATGCAGGTTTCTTCCCTCATTTGGAGACCTCTTCTTCCAAATCGTCAGGGGTGGTCCTTTTCTTCCTGTGGGGAGAAGGGATGCTAGAACCTCCTCCTCGTTCATCCTCCGACACGAGGGTACTAATTTCCATGGTTAGGACGCATAACGTACCTCCAGTATGAAGTCCGCTTTTGGCTTCCTCATTCCTCTCCTTGTCCTCCCCTGATGGCACTTGATAAGGTGCGCGAGCCAGCATCCTGGTTAGTACAGGATCCGGCAAATCTTCGGGAAGAGGGGCCGAACACCTGATCCTCTCTGCCTTTCTTATCCAGTCCTGGACGAGGGTGGTTTTTCAGAATAATGTTGAGACAAATATAATGACATCATGTTCAGTCGCGGAGTTACTTACTTGGGTATCTGGACGGTTGCAGTTGAGACCCGCATCCTTTGTTGTGTCCGGACACTTTATTCATGATCCGAAGAATAATCGATACATCCCTTCGAGCGTCACGCCGAAGAAGTGCTGAATGGTTCACGGCCCTTCCGGGTTGAACTCCCACATGCGGAGAGATCGATGTTGGCATGGCAGGACCCGATGAACTAGCGTTACTTGAATTACTTTGACGAGACTGATATCCCTCTTGAGGAGATCTCGGATGCGACTTTGCAATGTCAGCACGTCATTAACTGGTCCCCAGTCCATCCCCTTGTTGACCCATGATGCAAGCTATGGTGGAGGGGCAGAGCAGAAGGCCGGGGCGGCCGCCCACTTCCTCCCTCGAGGCGCTGTGATGTAAAACCACTCCCGTTGGCATAGATCAGAAACTTCTGGAAAAGAACCGTTTGCCCATAAAGCATCAACACCTATGCTTATTATAGCGCCACCGCACTCTGCATGCCGCCCGTCGATCATCTTCGGCTTCACATTTAAGGTCTTGAGCCATAAGCCGAAGTGTGGGGTAGTGCGAAGGAAGGCCTCACACACGACGATGAACGACGAGATGTGAAGGAAGGAATCTGGAGCTAGATCATGAAAATCTAGCCTGTAATAGAACATGAGCCCTGTAACGAAGGGATGAAGACCGAAGCCTAGCCCTCGGATAAAGTGGGAGATGAATACAACGCTCTTGTTGGGTTTGGGAGTAGGAATAACCTGCCCTTGGGCAGGAAGCCTGTGAAGGATTTCAGCGGTCAGATACCTAGAATCCCTAAGCTTCTTGATGTCCTCCTCTGTGACAGAAGAGGCCATCCATCGGCCTTGAGGGTTGGATCCGGACATAATTGAAGGCCCGGAGTGCATGGACTGAACCTTGGGTGCTGGAACTCAAGGTAGGAGAAGGGAAGGATCAGGCATGGAAAGAAAAGGACAGGTCTTGACCTCTTTATATAGAAGAAGAATGTCAAGTGTCCTCCGCGCGGCCGTTTGGAACCTTCCTAAACCAAGGAGTCATACTAATGAAGCGGTTGGGTTACCCATGCCCGTATTGATGAGAATCCCGTGATAAGGGGAACACGATCTCTGCTTCGACATGACGTGCCAATAAAACCACCTCGCAAGACGTGTAATGCCCGGTTGGGAAAACGGTTTTGATAAAAACCGGGCCGCAGCGTGATGTCACGCTAGGTAAAAGTTGTCAGCAGGTTAGACTAGTGGAATATTATGCTCTCTACGGTGGTACGTGGAACTTGTTTTGTAGAGTCGGACATGATTCATATGTTCAAAATCTACCTTGAAGTATTCGGAGAAGATACCCGCCTTGCAATGCCGAAGACAATCTGCACGCCAGACTCATCGTCATTGAAGTCTGGTTCAGGGGCTACTGAGGGAGTCCTGGATTATGGGGTCCTCAAACAGCCGGACTATATGTTTATGCCGGACTGTTGGACTATGAAGATACAAGATTGAAGACTTCGTCCTGTGTCCGGGTGGGACTCTCCTGCGTGGAAGGAAAGCTTGGAAATTCGTATATGTAGATTTCATTCTCTATAACCAACTCTGTGTAACCCTATCCCCCTCCGATGTCTATATAAACCAGAGGGTTTAGTCCATAGGACAAGAACAATCATAATCATAGGCTAGCTTCTAGGGTTTAGCCTCTACGATCTCGTGGTAGATCAACTCTTGTAATACTCATATCATCAAGATCAATCAAGTAGGAAGTAGGGTATTACCTCCATCGAGAGGGCCTGAACATGGGTAAACATCGTGTCCCCTGCCTCCTATTACCGTTAGCCTTAGACACACAGTTCGGGACCCCCTACCCGAGATCCGCCAGTTTTGACACCGACAGGGGGTCAATAAAAAAATGTAGCATATGCAATGTGTGTGAAATAGAGTCCTAGATATATCATATATATAGAGGGGGCGATCCATGAGGAGAGAGTGGAGGTATCATCGGCTTGAGGTGTCCATAGAATCGAAGAGAGGGATGATGTGTGTGTGTGTGTGTGTGTGCGCGCGATTGATAAAGAGTGCCATCGAATTTGTGTGTGCCCACTCAGAGATATAGAGTGGCTGGCCTACTAGAACGTGAGAGGGGACATGTGCAGTTTGTCTCTGTGGCATGGATACCTACCTACAGCGCTTGACTATTGGTGTGTGGTGGGGGAGAGGGAGGTCTAATTAACTATAGAGGTACAATGGCTGGTATATGTGTGGAGGAGGAGAGAGGCCTACCTCATGTATTAAGGAGATAGATCTACCTCATGTATTAAGGGAGATCGATCGACATCCATGCATATGTGTAGGAGAGGAATAAGGTTGGGAGAGAGACAGAGCTAGAGTGTTGGGGGTGGTAGTGGAGTTTCTTCTAACAAATGGTGGGATAGGCTTGCTAGACAAACGGAGGGCACGCCTGCAATATCAATAAGAGAGGAGATGGCTGCTTGTCTGTGCACGTGCGTGTGAGAGACGGGTCAGGAGGCATGCATGAATGATGAGGGAGGATGATATGGCTGTGGTAAGCAGACGTAACTACATAGGAAGATCAATCGCCCTTTGTTAGAGAAAGGAGAGACATAACTTGTGAGGTACGTCGATCGATGGGGGGGATAGTTAAAGTCGATCTAGGTATATGTTGGGAGATCGATCGGTATACATGCATGTGTGTGTTAGAAGCAAATGAGGCACGGTGAGAAGGATAGAGAGAGAGGGATGCATCTAGGAGGTGGTACGACAGGCATACTATATCGACGGGGAAGGAGTGTGCGAGTACGAGATCGATGAAAAGAGTGGTGGGAGTGAGGCATGGACGATGATAAGAGAAGATGGGAAGCTTGTGTTTGTGCTAGGCACACCTGGCTAGAGAGGCTTATCAATCGATGTGTGCCGTCAAGAAGGAGCTGGGGGGCATACACACACCGTGGGTGAACGACCTAAAGTGAAAAGACGAATTTGCGCGATGGAGCTAGAGAATGCTGAGGGAGGGTGAGAGGGATGCGGGCGTGTGCATGCACGAGAGAAAGTTAGCGCTAGCTACAAAGATAAGAGGATTGTGTGGGTGTAAAGGACGAATAGAGATCATACTTCACTATAAAAAGCAAATTTAGATATTTTCAGAATTTATCATAGTGTTTTAAACCGACACATGTGTGAATATATATAACAGTGATACACATGGTGTGGTTATGAACATGTTATACTACATATAATATATTTTATCTCTACTCTTATAAAAACGGAGTTGTTGATGATGGTGTGCCTGCCATCCTGCAATATAGGATATCCAATTTATATCTGGCGGATAGGAAGGAAACTATTGCAATTTTGAAAAAATATACCCACACCCCTCTCCATATTTGCAAATTAGGCCCCTTGATCATGTTGATGTTCTGTGGAACGCATGGGCATCTTGCTAGTACTACGTATAATACATAGAACATTGATTATAATTTGGGCTAATGTGTGGCTTTTGTAGCTCAGGTCTAAATACTTGTCATAATGTAGGGGTGGGGCACTATACTTTGTGTGATAAACATGGTGTACGTATGGAACATGGTTTAGATTATGAATATATAGTTAGTAAATCAAATGTACTATTATTTGGAATCAACATCAAGTGTATTCAAAAAATAGAATTCGAGTTCATGTAGTACACATAGTTCATATCTATCTCTATAGTAATCATGTGGTGTGTTATTTAGGTAATACACGAATGATGGTTGAAGTTGGCAACAATCATGATTGTAGATTCTTATTGAAATAGAGAAACGAATTCAAATTTAGTTCGAATTGCAGCGGTAGTATAGACATTTGGAATGCACTAAAATGTTGGTATGAGTAGGTTACATGCATTATACAGCAAGCGAAAAAATTTAATTGGACATAACATGGATTCATACTCCCTCCTTCCATCAATATAGGGTGTAATGAGTTTTTTAAGACCACCTTTGACTATTTGACAAGATTAATAGTACATGACATGCACAATGTGAAAATTATATCATTGAAAGAACCTTTCACAGACGAATTTAACGGTGTGCTTTGTGTAAGTAGCATGTCATATATTATTGCTCTAATATTTGGTCAGAGTTAGCATTGAAAAACGCATTAGGCCCTATATAGATGGAAGGAGGGAGTATCTTTGAATAGCATTTGTATAGTAAAACGGGGCAAGACTCTCTCTTTGTGTGGTGTGAATATTTTTATTTTTTTGTTTTCTTTTTGGTTGTGGAAAGTGCGAATTGATTTGGTATGTACAAGTACAATATTACTACATGTTAGGCTTGTCCCTAAAATTCAACCCGTGCCTTGTTATATCCTGAAAAATCAGATACGTGCTCCCAAAACTGGCGCCTTCACAACCTGCGCCTTGCTATCCCGAAAATACAACGCACGCGAAAACTCCCTCCTGTTGCCAAATCCCGACACGCGAACTCCCCCTTCTAACCCTGAGCCGAAAGGGCCGCTAGTTCAAATCGGTGGGGGGTACTTTTGTAACACACCCTACATTTTGGACAAGCGCGTCCCTAAGTCATGGTTCACCCCTCCCATCACCCCCTTTTTACCATTCGAAATCCCAGGCTACCATAACCTCTCCGCTCCAATCGCGAAACCCCACCCTCCTCTGTCTGCCACCTCACCGCTGCCCAGCCGGAGCCTCTTTCTCGACGACATCGTCCACCGCAACAGCTCGACGTCCCTCATCCACCTCCCCGTATGAGGATCCATCGTCCATCTCGTCGTCCCGCCAGTTCAGCCGCCCGTCCTCCATCTCCAAGGAGCTGCTCTGACGATCGCCTCGTCTATCGCGGCTGCTCCATCCCCACAGCGCCGCTTTAACCTACTCCACCGGAACCGCAGCATCCTCACCGACTCCTCGGACGAAGCCGAGGCCTACTCAGCACCACCAAAGAGGTTGTACACTCATCGCATTGCACCTTATCCTTAACTCGACCTCCCGGCACCGACGGTGCTCCATCCCGCACCCCCATGGAGTGGCTACCTTGAAGCCGGCGCCGCGAGCGACATCTCCATGGTGGCTCTCCCCCAGTGCGAGGCCCCTTCGGCAGCGGCATCCATACCAACCGGATCTGCTGCTGCTCCGTCTCTCACTCGCTCGCTCGCGCTGCTGCTGCTGCTCCAGCTCTCGCTCGATTGCTCGCTCGCCCAGCTGCTGTTGCTCCGGCTCTCGCTTGCTCACTCGCGCTGCTGCTGCTCTCCCCCTCGCTCGTATTGCTGCTCTGCTCCGATTTAGCCACACTTCAGTCAACTGAATCAACTTTTGGGTCAGTCGATTTTCAG